>NC_053025.1:177287948-177364149 GCF_003073215.2 Triticum urartu | reverse complement strand
GAGGGTAAAATTCGTCTAAGTCCCCGAAATTCCCAGATTCATATGCTCATGTTCATCGCATCGTAACTTTGCATCCATAGCTCCGATTCATGCATATAGCATATCAAAATGTTCGGCTCAGAGAGTACATCATTTCATCTGATTGCATTATTTTCATTTGAGTTCATCTTGATGCCCGAAATGCTGTTAGAAGAGTGGTACTTGAGATAATTATCAGATCTACTGCTCCATTTAGATATTTGTCATTTTTGCCATGATTATTGTGTGCATGGCATGCCCATGAGCTCTAGATATGTTTTGTTAAGGGTTTTGCCATCTTTCCAGAGGTGCAACCCATGTATTTTTGTGATGTGTGTGGTGACTAGCACAAACTTCCAAAGTGAGGCACTTGGTAATGCTGATTTCAGGGACTTAGCATTTCCACTAAGTCCTTGAGCTGTTTATCTCATATGGCCATATGTTCGTGTTGTTTCCTAGTGATCCGTGCCTCTTTTGAGGATGATCAGTAAGGATGTTTTGTTAATATTGTAGTGATCTATCCATCCATGTCTTTGTTTGCAATTATGGAGCACCCTAGCTTGAGTCAATCGAGCTCTACCTTTGCTATTTCGTGAATCTGGGCAGATTGTCTACTTGTTGGCGATTTTGCCGATGATGTTGTAGTTGATCCGTGCATGCTATGCTATTGTTCTTGCCATTTCTAGCTTGTATAATGTGTATTCTTGATGGGTGTATGCTTAGATTGTCATGACTTGCTCTGTAGTGAGTGCATCGAGCTTGTAAACATGCCTACTTGATATCTGTTTCAGCATGCTCCAATTTTCACAAAGTCTGACAACTGGTTATGTTTTTGCCATGTTGACATGCTTGCAATTGTATTTTCTGATCCCTTTTGGCTCAAGGTCACTAAGGGACTTTTGTTAAGCTCTTTGAGTAGCTCCATGCCATGCTTTACTTTGCCATTTTCAGGTCCTGTAGCATATAGTTTTAATGCTCCGAAGAGTGCTATCTGATCTGAAATTCCAGACAAGTGTCAATTTCACTAAGTCTGAGATCTGTTTACCATATGCATTTTTGCCATGCTTGTTTGAACCTGTTAATTGATGATTTGGCCGTAGCTAAGTGCTAGTCTTTTGTTAAGCATCTTGAATGGATCCCTGCCATGTATTCTATTGTCATGTTTGAGTGTTGTAGCATGTTCATCTTGTTGTATTTAGATGGCTACTTGCTGTATATCGCAGATCGTGGTCATATTTGAATCGCTTGCCTTTTCCAAACCGTAACTCCGATTCCGGTGTTCTTTATATCATTTTCAAGCGATTTCATCTCACCTTTCCAGTGGCACACTTGGATTTCCATCTTGAGGCCAGGTTCATGCTTTCCCTTGCAAATCATGCATATGCATCGCATACCGCATCTCGCATATCATACCATGTTCATGTGTTGGTTGTTTACTATGTTGTGTGCTTCTTTCCGGTGTTTGCTTCTTCGGGTTGGTTCCGGTTACGTCGCGTTGTGAGGACCCGTTCGTCTACATCCGTTTGTCTTCTTCATGGACCCGTTCTCCTTCCATGCGGGATTTCAGGCAAGATGACCATACCCTCGAAATCACTTCTATCTTTGCTTGCTAGTTGCTCGCTCTTTTGCTATGCCTATGCTGCGATACCTACCACTTGCTTATCATGCCTCCCATATTGTTAAACCAAACTTCTAACCCACCTTGTCCTAGCAAACCGTTGTTTGGCTATGTTACCGCTTTGCTCAGCCGCTCTTATAGCATTGTTAGTTGCAGGTGAAGATTGAAGTTTGTTCCTTGTTGGAACATGGAGATGTTGTTCCTTGTTGGAACATGTTTACTTGTTGGGATATCACAATATATCTTATCTAATTAATGCATCTATATACTTGGTAAAGGGTGGAAGGCTCGGCCTTATGCCTGGTGTTTTGTTCCACTCTTGCCGCCCTAGTTTCCGTCATATCGGTGTTATGTTCCCGGATTTTGCGTTCCTTACGCGGTTGGGTTATAATGGGAACCCCTTGACAGTTCTCTTTGAATAAAACTCCTCCAGCAAGGCCCAACCTTGGTTTTACCATTTGCCGCCTAGCCTCTTTTTCCCTTGGGTTAGGCCAGCCCAAGGGTCATCTTATTTTAACCCCCCCGGGCCAGTGCTCCTCTGAGTGTTGGTCCAACCCAGAGCACCGTGCAGAGCCATCCCTTGGCAACTTGGGTTACGACGGCTCCTGTACGCTTAGCTTATCCAGTGTGCCCTGAGAACGAGATATGTGCAGCTCCTATCGGGATTTGTCGGCACAGCGGGTGGTCTTGCTGGACTTGTTTTACCATTGTCGAGGATGTCTTGTAGAACCGGGATACCGAGTCTGATCGGAATGTCTCGGGAGGAGGTCTATTTCTTCATTGACCGTGAGAGTTTGTCATGGGCTAAGTTGGGACACCCCTGCAGGGATTTGAACTTTCGAAAGCCGTGCCCGCGGTTATGGGCAGATGGGAATTCGTTAACGTCCGGTTGTAGATAACTTGAACCTTAACTTAATTAAAATGAATCAACTGCGTGTGTAACCGTGATGGTCTCTTTTCGGCGGAGTCCGGGAAGTGAACACGGTGTTGGAGTTATGCTTGACGTAGGTTGTTCTAGGATCACTTCTTGATCATAATTTTATCGATCGTGCTTTGCATTCTCTTCTCGCTCTCATCTGCGTATGTTAGCCACCATATATGCTAGTCGCTTGCTGCAGCTCCACCTCATACCTTTTACCTTACCCATAAGCTTAAATAGTCTTGATCGCGAGGGTGCGAGATTGCTAAGTTCCCGTGACTCACAGTTACTTCCAAAACCAGTTTGCAGGTGCCGTTGAACCGAGCAGGTGACGCAACCAAGCTCAAGGAGGAGCTCGATGAAGATCTTGTCCTTTGTGTTGTTTCGTTCTAGTTGATCAGTAGTGGAGCCCAGTTGGGGTCGATCGGGGACCTTGTCGCATTTGGGGTTCTTCTTTTATTTTGGTTCCATACTCGGACCCTGATTGTATTTGGATGTTGTAATGCTTTATTTATTTGTGTGAAGTGGCGATTGTAAGCCAACTATGTATCTTTTCCCTTATGTATTACATAGGTTGTGTGAAGATTACCTCACTTGCGACATTGCTTTCAATGCGGTTATGCCTCTAAGTCGTGCTTCGACACGTGGGAGATATAGCCGCATCGAGGGCGTTACACTTATGCCTGGTGTTTCGTTCCACTCTTGCCGCCCTAGTTTCCGTCATACCGGTGTTATGTTCCTTGATTTTGCGTTCCTTACGCGGTTGGGTGTTATGGGAACCCCTTGACAGTTTGCTTTGAATAAAACTCCTCCAGCAAGGCCCAACCTTGGTTTTACATTTGCCTAACAACCTATTACCCTTCCCTTAGGTCGACCAACCCAAGGGTAATCTTTATTTTAACCCCCCGGGCTAGTGCTTCTCTAAGTGTTGGTCTGAAGCAGAGCCACTTGCAGCGCCACCTCGGGGAAACTTGAGGGTTGGTTTTAGTTTTACGTAGTGTTCATCCGGTGTTGCCCTGAGAACGAGATATGTGCATCTCCTATCGGGATGTCAGCGCATCGGGCGGTCGGAATGTCTTGTAACCGGGATTTCGAGATTGATCGGGCCTTCCCGGGAGAAGGAATATCCTTCGTTAACCGTGAGAGCTTGTGATGGGCTAAGTTGGGACACCCTTGCAGGGTTTGAACTTTCGAAAGCCGTGCCCGTGGTTATGTGGCATATGGGAATTTTTTAACATCCGGTTGTAGAGATCTTGACCCTTAACTTAATTAAAATGCATCAACCGCGTGTGTAGCCGTGATGGTCTCTTTTCGGTGGAGTCCGAGAAGTGAACACGGTTCTTGTGTTATGCTTGAACGTAATTAGTTTTAGGATCACTTCTTGATCACTTATAGCTTCTCGACCGTGCATTGCTTCTCTTCTTGCTCTGATTTGCGTATGTTAGCCACCATATATGCTTAGTGCTTGCTGCAGCTCCACCTCACTACCTTTCCCTACCCATAAGCTTAAATAGTCTTGATCTCGCGGGTGTGAGATTGCTGAGTCCCTGTGGCTCACAGATACTTCCAAACAGTTGCAGGTGCCGATGATACCAGCGCAGGTGACGCAACCCAGGTCAAGTGGAAGCTCGATGAAGATCTTGTTCGTTGTGTTGTTTCGTTTCCTGTTGATCAGTAGTGGAGCCTAGTTGGGACGATCGGGGATCTAGCACATGGGGTTGTCTTCTTTTATTTTGGTTCCGTAGTCGGACCTTGATTGTATTCTGGATGATGTATGTTTAACTTGTTATATGTGTGAAGTGGCGATTGTAAGCCAACTCTTTATCCCTTTGTTATTCAGTACATGGGATTGTGTGAATATTACCCCTCTTGCGACAAGCCTACCATGCAGCTATGCCTCTAAGTTGTGCCCCAACATGTGGGAGATATAGCTGCATTATGGGTGTTGCAACATTGGTCCTTTCAAGATAATTGGTAAAAGAGGCGACCTCGCCTATCAACTTGAGCTTCCGTCCAATTTTGCAAATGTGCACGATGTGTTTCACGTATCACAGCTTCGCAAGTGCTTCAAGACCCCCGAGCGCACTATCAACTTCGAAGAGATTGATTTCCATGAAGATCTATCTTATCATGAGCACCCCGTTGCTATTCTTGAAGAAACCAAGTGCAAGACTCACAACAAGTCAATCAAATTCCTGAAAGTGAAGTAGACACACCATTCCGATAGAGAAGCCACCTGAGAACGCGAGGATCACCTCCGTTCTGAATATCCGGAGTTCTTTCAGTCCTAGATCTCGGGATGAGATCCTCTTGTAGTGGAGGAGAGTTGTAACACCCCAGATGTAAAACTCCCATATTTGGCATTGTATCCAACCTTGTCATGTTCAATCTCAAGTGTTCTCCTCCCTGTTGGTTTCATTTTGGGGTTTTTGTGTGTTTCATATTGCTTTGTCTTGCTATTCTTATTATATCCCTTTTTCCATTTCATGTTCGCATCATGTTCATACCATGTTGTGTTGTGCTTATGTCATCTTGCAGTTCCATGATATTCATGCATGATATGCTGTTGCATGCTCTATGTGGGTCCAAGCATCATCACCACCTTCTATTCTTTTCCTTTCTTTCATTTTTGAAAGATCATTTGTCCTCACTCCATTAGTGTTCATCTTTTCCACAAGATTCTTGCACCATTCCCAAGACCTCTCTGTTAAATCTTGACCTTATCTAAATTGTTTGGTTAGGGTTTAAAATGGTTGAAGTTTGAATTTAATTCAAACTTGAATTATTTTACTTCCTTTAAAAATCTCCAAATCAATTTTATTAAATAGGGCATAATTCCAGGAGATTGAGCATATATTCATTGTTCTCAAACTCCTCTCCTTTTCCCTGAGCTTTTCTTTTTCTTTTTCTGGTTGAGGAAAAAGAAAAAAAGCAGCAGCATCACATCCCAGCTGGGCCTCCACACTCCAGGACGGCCCAGCAGTGAGCCCACCTGGACCCGCGCGGCTCCCTCTCCCTCCTTTTCTCACCCGCTCGCCCGCACGCCCCCACAAGCCCCTCGCTACGTGGTCACCTCGGACCCACCTCTCAGTGCTTCCCTGTAGCACGCACCCACCTTTTCCCTCTCCTCTCCCCGTTGTCATGGGGACCGCGAGTACGAGGGCGCCCGAGCTTCGCCCCGTCACCCTGGGCCCCTTTTAGCTCTCCCTCCTTGCCCTACCTACCCTCTAGGGTTTCCTCTCCCTCTCCCTACCAGCCACACACCCACATGCGCACCCTCACACATGACACGTGGGACCCACGGGCCCAGATGTCATCCTCACGCCTCTGTTTTAAACCCAACTGGGCATATTGTCCACTTTGGGCCTTTCCAATTCAGGCCTTTCCTTATCTGGCAAGTCCAGATTGGGACATTTCCAATTTCAGGTTTTCCATTTCTGTCTATAGCCATTTTCGGTAGTTTTTGACTTATAGCTTTTGTGGGGATTTTCTACATCAACCCCAACATATTATATATGTTTTGGGGGTAGAAAATCCCACCAATCCAGTGGTAGCATTGGTTTTTGCATTTGAGCAAGTTCATGAACATGTCATTTTACATCATGATGCTGTTTTGTCATTTTTGGGTGATTTATTTCAAGCATGCTATGAGGTTATTTGGCACATGGTTAGCTTCATTTTCATGCCTACTCCATTATAGTATTTATTCCATGTCATTTAGTGAAACAAGCTCGCCAAGTTGCTATCATGATCTATTTTTGCCATGTTCTGAAATTCCAGTAAGTCTGAATCTGTTTATAAAACTTGTTATGTTTACATGGGTGCCATCATATTTTCTGTGCCTTTTTGGCTCATGTTCAGTAAGGGAGTTTTGTTCTATGCATTTAGTAGAAGCACGCCATGCCTTTGTTTGCTATGATATTTCCATGTAGCATGTTGTTTGCTAGCTCTAAACTATGCTTCCTGGTGTTGTTTTGACGTGCTAGTATTTTCACGAAGTCTGTGAAGCTGATATCTTTTGCACTTTTGCCATTCTTGTTTGAACTTGTTCAAGTGTGATCTAGCCATAGCTTACTGTTCATGTTTTGTCAAGCATCTCCTGTACATCACTGCCATATGCTTTGTTGCTATGGTGGAGTGCAGTAGCTTAGTTTCTTGTTGCATTCTAAGTGCCGTCATGGTGTTAATCACAGATTTGCACCATTCTTGTCTTGCTTGCCATTTGCAAACCATGCATCCGTTTCCGGTGATCCTTATATTTATTTTGACCGAGATCACCTCCTCTTTCCAGCGGCATACTTGGTTTGCCAAGTTGATGCCTTGATTGTTCTTTCCCTTTCGGAGCACGCATATGCATTGCATATCACATTTTGCATATCATGCCACATATTGCATCATGTTGCTTGTGCATTGCACCGTGATTGATTGTTGTTCCATTGCTTGTTCTTGCTTTGGGTAGAGTCGGGAGACGAGTACGTGAATGAGGAACCTGTTGAGTATGCTAACCAGGATCAAGCTTTCGACAACTCTGAGAACATTGCAGGCAAGATGACCAGACCCTTGAAATCACTTCTATCTTTGCTTGCTAGTTGTTCGCTCTATCGCTATGTCGCGCTACCTACCACTTGCTTTATCATGGCTCCCATATTGCCATGTCAAGCCTCTAACCCACCTTCCTAGCAAACCGTTGTTTGGCCATGTTACCGCTTTTTCTCAGCCCCTCCAATAGAGTTGCTAGTTGCAGGTGAGGTTGAAGTTTGTTCCATGTTGGAACATGGATACGTTGGGATATCATATTATCTATCGTGGAATTGTCACGGCAGATGTCCTAGGTGTCAGGACTTAGTCGCGAGGCCAACGCATCTATGTGGTAGCTTGAGAGGGGTTGAGCGGGACGAGAGACGTGATGTTTTACCCAGGTTCGGCCCCTCACGGTGGAGGTAAAAGCCTACATCCTGCTTCATTGATATTGATGATGATGATGATCACGGTTACAAAAGTGCTCTATCTTGAGAGCTATTTTCTAAACCTAACTTGTCCAACTTGGGGAACTTGTCAATCTTCCTCCCTTTGAGGAGCCCTGCCCTCCTTATATATGTTGAAGGGGCGGTTTACATGTGGAGTCCTCTTAGGATTAGGACTAGTCTATCTCTAATACAAACCGGATACAAGTCCAGGTCTTAACTCCTTGTAAGATAAACATTCCTCATGCCTTTCCTCTTAAACCGGCCCACCGTTAAATGTGAACCGGCCTTCTGGGCCTTGGGCCTTGTCATCCGTCTGTCCCACTCACCGGATCACCAGTGAGTCATAATGACCAGGTGGGTTGCTTGTAAACCGCCAGGTCAGGGCGGGTCGCCAGTAACTCGCCAAGTGTCAGCGGGGTCTTCAGATAAACCGCCAAGTCCGGCCGGGTTAACTTCCGGCCGGTTTACACCGCGGGGTATATCCCCGACATTAGCCCCCAAGTTTAGCTTGGATTTATTCATGGTAAACTTATACTGCAAAATAAACACAAGAAAAAATTTGACAGGTTATGCTCCGGGTTAAGAATTTTTGTAAACCGGTACCTGATCATCCTTAAGTCCTTGTTATTTCCTCCTTCTGGGAAATCCGGGTCAACAGACCAGATTCATAATCAATTTGCCGACATTGGTTTGTCACTGAGAAATACTGTGAAGAATAACTCCTTTGACTGAGCTCCCAAAGCGCCGATTTAAGAAATATGGGTCTGAAAATACTTATCTGATATTCAGCCGGTTTGAAGATGTAAAACTTGCCGGTTTAATATTACCAAAATGGCCGGGTCATAATTGTTGTCGACACCGGGTCATGTAATTGATCTTCCTGATTTGCTAAAAACTGATAAAATGAAGATGTTCCTCCTTTATATGCATAATACCTGTAGCCCCCAAGTCTTCAGAGGAGAACATAGTGATAACTTAAGACATGCTCCAATAAGTGTTTCAATCTTGAAGAAATCCGGTTTGTTCATCTCAATTATATAAACTGAATACTCTATATATGTAGCCCCCAAGTGCCGTGTTGTCATGCTTGCAGCAACCTAGGACTTGTAATTGCTTATAAAAACTTCAATCAGTGTAGCCCCCAAGGGCCGGTTCAGTAAGATAATATTGAGCTGGGACTTTATATATACTTCATTGAAAATAACATCATATGATGTAACTCCCATCATGGGGCTTGAACCCACGTCCACAAGGTTAAGAGATTTGTGCTTTACAACCGAGGAGTGGACCCTTCAATATAATGGATAAAAACTTGTGTACCTTGAATTGTTGACAGGAGCAATTGAGAGCCCCCAAGGGCCGGCTCATTATAATATGATGAGTCGGGTCTTCAATAAGACTAAAAATGACTTGGCATTAGCCCCCAAGTGTCATGATGCATGCTTGCAGCGATATGAGACTTGCATGTAATCTCGATTTGAATAATGTAGCCCCCAAGTGCCAGGTTGTAAGCCTGCAGCGACTCAGGACTATTCCTTCCATTGTAGAATAAATCATATCCTTTGATAAAATAGTAGACATTGCGCTATAGCGACTTTGAAAACTCAATAATACCGGTTATTAATAACCATAAAAATCCAGCCATGTTGGCTATTCAAGATAATATAATCCAGTGAAAACCTTATTCATTCAATATCATAATGAAAATTCAGCCAGGTTTGGCTATTTGAATAATATAACTCAATGATTTATAAGCGCATAATTCCGATGGCGCAATCCAAATATATATATACCGGCGACTTATAGTCCAAAAACCAGGCCGGTTTAACAAACACCGGATAATTTCTCATCATACTAGCGACTTATAGTCAAAACCCAGGCCGGTTTAACAAACCTGTTTCTGCATACAACAAGTTTAAAGTGTCCTGGCGGTTTACCACCGGACGGGTCATAATGCCCAACATATAACCCGGGTTTATAACCAAGGATGCACTTAAGAATAATCAAATATGAAATATATCATACCTGTGACATTGAATCACATTGTTGGTTTTACCAGCTTTTTGTAGTAAGGGTGATAACCCAAATCTTGAGTACTGATAACTCCTTCCATATTGTGCCGGTTTATGATAAAACCGTGCCGGGCTGTGATAAACACCGGTTTACTCCATAATAGGATGGTAACAGTCGGGCATATAGCCGCCGGATTAAAAATGGACCGTGTTCCATCAATTGACAGTGTGAACCGGTTGAAAACTTTGTCGGTTAAAAAAATGCAATAAAAAGAAAGAAAAATCTTTCAAAGAAAAGTGTGAAGCAAAGGCAATGACAAAACCGTTTGCAAAAAAAAGGCTTATTTGAGCTGATCAGATGGCGTTACCATGGCCGAACACGACCAAGCTCCCGATAGGTGTAACTATGGTTCTAGTCAGCCAGGTCCCCAAATGAAACCGTGGCATTTATGTCGATCAAGTGGCATGGCAATGGTTCGGGTTCGACCAAGCCCCCAAGTGATTCTGTGGCCTTAGGCCGATCAAGAGGCATGACTGGTTCAGACGTGACCAAGTCCCCAAGTGATCTGGTGGCTCTCGCCTATCAAGAGGTATTGTATTGGTTCAGACACGACCAAACCCCCAAGTGATATAACATGATGCTTTTAAAAAAAAGCCAAATCTAGGGGTAAACCGGAGGCCGCTTTAGAACAACTCCGTGTAACCACACATGATGTAAAAGAACAGAGACCCCGCTTTATGAAGTAGAAGCCCCCATGTGATCAATAATATGTCAGGCCAGTAAGGCGGGATACCCATGTTTGAACCGCGCATCATGGCAGCAGGTCCTCTTTGGCAATTTTTAACTTTTTGCAAGAGATAAATTCTTCTTGAACCGGGATCTTGAACCAGATATGGAGACCTTCAAAGCTTTGTGGGAGACATCTTTCCCTTGAACCGGATTTTAAACCGGAATCTTCATTTTTAGCCAGAAATTTTCTGACGGCCTTTAAACTCGAACTTGTGAGAAGTTAATTCCTTTTTGAACCGGAAATTCTTAAACCGGATTTGAGAGCTTCAGAGCTTTATTGGAGAACAAATTTCCCTTATACCAGATTGTAAACCGGAATCCTTTGCTGATGACCCGAAACTTCTTCATTGAGCCGGGATTTTGTAACAGTCATATACTTTCTAATCCGGAAACCTTCTGACAGCACGATGTGAATCCGGGACCGGGTTATCTTTCCCTCCAACGTATTGCGGTTCTTGACTTCACAAAAAACCGGCAACGTTTGCTAAGTGATATCATTGTAGCCCCCAAGTCTCAAGGTGACTCGAGGAGTTGGCTTGAGATTCTCCATATTTGACCGTGATATAAACCGGCATAACTTGTATATCATTGGTGTTGACAGCACGATGTGAATCAACAGAAGGTTGAGGTGACTGCGGCGGGTTATAAATGATCCCGTATGAGCCGTGTCAGCAACTCGGCCAATGGTTCCTTCCAACTGGATCCTTGAAGTTTAACCAAACTGTAGTAGCGGCGACTTGTGTGCATGTCCATTGAACCATCCAGTGCAGACGACGGTTGATGATAATTTGCCTCCAATTTGTGGGAAGAAAGGCGGGCTACCCATGTTCATACTCAAGAAACAGCTCATGCAGACAGGTGCGGCCCGGCATGTTGATGTAGACCAGGCCGCGAGAGACGGACGACCGCAACATCAGAGGCAGCTCGGATAGATGAGTCGGCCGCGGTATTGTAAGCTGGTGCAGACGGGGAAGATCGGCACCGGTGTCATAAACCGGCTCGGACGGGCGAGTTAATCACGGGCGCGGTCCCGGCAAGCTGATGTAAACTGGGCCACAGGGACGGCGACCTTCTCACGTTCATTCACCAGGTGGTAGGACACGGACGAAACGCCAGTGCAGAACGTTGCTAGCGCGTGCTCCGTGCCCGTAACATAGCGCCTCATTTTTAATGAACAATTGTCCTGCATAAACAGTATTGCAGACCAAGGCAAAGATAAACTGCTCTTTGATAAAAATAATATGTACTAATAAAATATATTTCATATGGGTATCACCTGATGTGTTTAGGCCGGAAATAACCCGCCATGAAGTTGACGATAACTGTATGAAGCTGAAATTAATCACGGGTGAACCGGCCACAGTGTGGTAAACCGGTGCGGACGGGTGAATTGGCCGTGATGTTTCTAAATCGGCGCGAACAATGAGTCGGCCGCATGCGTGGACGGATGTAAACCAAACAGTGGGGGCGGTGATTGCATGTGTATCCGTCGAGCAGCATGGCCCGGAAGAACGCCACTGCAAAACTATGCTGGCATGCGCTCCATGTCCGCGGTATAACAATACATTTGACATAAATAATCATCCTGCATAAAAACATTGCAGCAAAGATAGATTGTTTTTGACAAAAAACAATATGTGTTAAAAGCAGACTCGGATGAATATCACCTGATTTATGGTGCGACCGTGACTGCAACAGCAGCCACCCGGTGATGCGGCGACTCACAGCGGAGGCTGTTCCATGCGAGGGCAAGCCTGATCCGGCTCAGGCGGTTCGAGACGGCTACTGAGACAATCAGGCCGGCCCGTGGCAGCTCGAGGCACGGTTAGCCCGGAGCAGAAAACAGTCCTCTGTGGTGGCTCGACGCAGGGAGACCCAGCGGCGTGGGGCGGCTCTCCGCGGCTCGTGTTTGATATGAACCGGAGCAGTTGATTCCAAGTCCATGCCCATGACCTCATCCTCTCTGGGTCGTGGTTGTTTTAATGATTTTTTGTAGGATACGTGGCCTCCTAAATTGTCCTCATCCGCACATGATGACAAGGATCCTGAGATCAAATTGATCCCGTGTCTTGTAGGCGCTGGAATCCCTAATTTTAATGACCAGCGGGCCTGAGTAACATAGAATCAATAAGGCTGCTCCCTTTACCGCCTCTGCTTTTATCTGCTTCAAGACTTGGGACGTACGTGGAAGGCACAGACGCAGTAGTTGGACAGCTGCTAAAAGCAATCGGATTCGACCATTGAATCTTAATCTCTTTTCCCCAAAATATTGTACTACCAGCTCCAAAATTAATAAGACGATGGATTCACCGGCTCTTCCCAATGGTTATCTCATGCCAGGCTATCGTGTGTGGTTGTTTTGTACCAGCTCTTTTTTCGTCCGGCACATCGCGAGCTCCTAGATCCATGAAGAAATCCCTTCAAGAACTCAACACCACCGTGCGCCTGGCACCACGGTGGGCGCCAACTGTCGTGGAATTGTCACGGCAGATGTCCTAGGTGTCAGGACTTAGTCGCGAGGCCAACGCATCTATGTGGTAGCTTGAGAGGGGTTGAGCGGGACGAGAGATGCGATGTTTTACCCAGGTTCGACCCCTCACGGTGGAGGTAAAAGCCTACATCCTGCTTCATTGATATTGATGATGATGATCACGGTTACAGAAGTGCTCTATCTCGAGAGCTATTGTCTAAACCTAACTTGTCCAACTTGTGGAACTTGTCAATCTTCCTCCCTTTGAGGAGCCCTGCCCCTCCTTATATATGTTGAAGGGGCGGTTTACATGTGGAGTCCTCTTAGGATTAGGACTAGTCTATCTCTAATACAAACCGGATACAAGTCCAGGTCTTAACTCCTTGTAAGATAAACGTTCCTCATGCCTTTCCTCTTAAACCGGCCCACCGTTAAACGTGAACCGGCCTTCTGGGCCTTGGGCCTTGTCATCTGTCTGTCCCGCTCGCCGGATCACCAGTGAGTCATAATGACCAGGTGGGTTGCTTGTAAACCGCTAGGTCAGGGCGGGTCGCCAGTAACTCGCCAAGTGTCTGTGGGGTCTTCAGATAAACCGCCAAGTCCGGCCGGGTTAAGTTTCGGCTGGTTTACACCGCGGGGTATATCCCCGACATTATCTCTTATTTTAATTAATGCATCTATATACTTGGTAAAGGGTGGAAGGCTCGGCCTTTTACCTGGTGTTTTGTTCTACTCTTGCCGCCCTAATTTCCATCATATCGGTGTTATGTTCCTTGTTTTTGCGTTCCTTACATGGTTGGGGATCTATGGGACCCCCTTGATAGTTCGCATTGAATAAAACTCCTCCAGCAAGGCCCAACCTTGGTTTTAACATTTGCCACCTAAGCCTTTTTCCCTTGGGTTCTGCGGACTCAAGGGTCATCTTTATTTTGAACCGCCGGGCCAGTGCTCCTCTGAGTGTTGGTCCAAACTGGGCAATGTCCGGCGCCCCCTGGGCAACCAGGGTCTATGCCAACCCGACGTTTGGCCCATCCGATGTGCCCTAAGAACGAGATACGTGCGACTCCTATCGGGATTTGTCGGCACATCGGGCGGCTTTGCTGGTCTTGTTTTACCATTGTCGAAATGTCTTGTAACCGGGATTCCGAGACTGATCGGGTCTTTCCGGGAGAAGGAATATCCTTCGTTGACCGTGAGAGCTTGTGATGGGCTAAGTTGGGACACCCCTATAGGGTAGAAACTTTCGAGAGCCATGCCCGTGGTTATGTGGCAGATGGGTATTTATTAATATCCGATTGTAGATAACTTGACACTTGACTTAATTAAAATGAATCAACCACGTGTGTGTTACAGTGTCGCCAAAGGTTGCGTCTCGAAGCGCGGAACAGGAGGCCGAAAAATGGTTTGAAGTGATAAAACGGCTGGATCTAATGTATCGTCCGTGAAATCATCAGAAGACAGAGCTTATCTGCATTTTACCATTATATTTGAGGATTGTGTCTATTGTATAGAGCCGGATATAGTGCTGGTGATCAACTATTTTGATGTGTTCGGAGGGGGAACCCACCTTGCAATGCCGAAGACAATCTACATGCAGGACACGTCGTCACTGAAGACTGGTTCAGGGGCTACTGAGGGAGTCCTGGATTATGGGGTCCTTGGGAGCCCGGCTACGTGATTTGGGCCAGACAGATGGGCCGTGAAGATACAAGATAGAAGGCCTTCCCTCATGTCCGGATGGGACTCTCCTTGGCGTGGAAGGCAAGCTTAGCGTGCGGATATGAATATTTCTTTCTCTGTAAACCGACTCTGTATAACCCTAGCCCATTCCGTTGTCTATATAAACCGTAGGGTTTAGTCCGTAGAGACAAAATCATAATCTTACAGGCTAGACAATTAGGGTTTAGCCATTACTATCGTGGTAGATCAACTCTTGTAACCCCTATATTCATCAAAGTCAATCAAGCAGGACGTAGGGTATTGCCTCCATCAAGAGGGCCCGAACCTGGGTAAACATTGTGTCCCTGTGTCCTGTTACCATCGATCCTTAGACGCACAGTTCGGGACCCCTTACCCGATATTTGTTGGTTTTGACAACGACACCAGGGTTGGGGCCACATGTCCTCTCAGGTGGTCCAAGTGCACCATCACCTTCAGCTCGTCCTACCAGATCAAGTGGGCGGCAACTGTCGGTGCACTCCCGATGCTTTGCTCACCTATCATCAGCAATGTCCTTGTTACCAAGACACTCATTAATGGTGGTGCGGGACTTAATGTTCTTTCCATCGAGACGTTCGACCACCTCCAAGTGCCATATGATCAGCTCTAGCCCACCAAGCCCTTCTCCGGAGTGACCGATGGCTCCGCCACCCCGATAAGGCAGATCTGCCTCCCTGTCACCTTCGGCCAACGTGACAACTACTGCACCGAGCTCATCGACTTCGACGTCGCCCACATACGCCTTCCGTACAATGCCATCCTAGGGTATCCAGCCTTGGCCAAGTTCATGGCGGTGACCCACAATGGCTACAATGTCCTCAAGATGTGTGACGCCCCGAGACCGACGCTCCAGACGCCTTCCATGATTTGCGTGACTGCCGTGTTTTTTTGTTTGTTGCTTTTCATCATGTCATCATTTGCATTGCATCAGCACTCGTTGCCGTCATTGTTTTTAAAACTTGCATTCGCTCGTCGTTGTTGTTTCTCCCTTTGCCTTCATTACCTTCCCTCACACCGTTTTGCCTTCGTGGTCCATTCCAGAACAATCGGGTTTTCTCTTCCCTCTTGACCGTGACCGCCTAACCCCCTTTGCATTTGTGTCCGAAACTTCCGGACCCAACTCGGGCAGTTATGACCGTTGGGTCCGGATCAACCCCAAACATCTATAAAACATCTCCGTTTTCTTAATTGGACTTCCTAACCTATGTTTTCTCAGCCGTCCGATCATAATCAGAGGATCCAAATCATCCCCTTTTTGTATATATAGTAGACTAACCCCTAACCAAATCTGCCCCAACCCTAATTTCTAGGAGTTTTGTTCCTGCCGCCGCCACACTCATCTCCCACCTCGGGATCTGTCCCGATCCACTCACATCCTCCTCATTTTCTCCACCCAACAACCAGGCTCCTCCCTCGGTCCATCTTGCTGCCGCCAGCCACCTTGCCCGTTCCCCTGCTCGATTGAGGCCTTGTCCAGGAGTTCCCGCAGCAACCCATCTCCAATCTCCCCGCGCATCCTGTCTACCTCCGCAACTGCGTCGGTGGGCACCATCGCCCAGAGCATCGCTGGAGTTCTCTACCAGCGTCCAGGCCAGCCCCACGCCCTGCCTCTCTCCTTCCTTCATTAGTTCTCCCTCACCTCACCTCTATTTTTCTCCAGGAAACCAGCGCCGCCGCCCATGAAGCCCTGGATCATGCTAGGGTCGGACGAGGTCAAACTACTGCGCTGGTTCCCGTCGTCTAGGCCCCGTTCCCGTTGTCTAGACCCCGCCGCCCTGCCAAGTACCTCGCCGGAGCACCGCGGCATCCGCTCGTTCCTCTGCTTCATCGCCACCATGGGTCACCAGCGCCTCCAACCTCCCAGTCGCGCCGCTGTTCACCAGAGTCCTAAGCAACACCAGGCCGCCGCTGCATCCCCTGCTTCTCGTCGCGCCAGCCTCTGCTTCCTCTTCCTCGAGCTGGGCTCGCTCGTTCCAGCCGTTGTCGCGCCCTGCATCGATGTGGGTCAGCGCTCCCTAGACGTTGACCCCGCACTAGCGGATGACTCCCATCGCCTCTGCCTCTGGGCGCAGCCCAGCATCGCCCCCTGCCGGCCTCTCCCTCTGCACCAGCGGGCCTTGGCCCATGATGAGCCACCGACACCCCAGTGCGCCCTCCAGATTCAGCTCAGATCTGGGGTTTTTTCGTCAGTGAATTTATCCATTTCCAGAAAACTGTATATTTACAGATTACCCCTCCATGTTCATGAATATAATAACTAATAAAACATGCATTGGATTGAAATGAGTTATATATGTAAAATGTGTAGAATTTCATCTAGGTTCATAGTATGCAACTTTCATCCATTTTTAAAATGTTTAAAATGATGTTTGTCTTTATTTTGCATAAATGCCATGTTAAAATGTTTTATTTCATAACTTAATCACCGTAGCTCCAAATTTAATAACCTTTATTTTGCATTTATCTTGCATGTTTAGCAACTCTAAAATATGGTTTAGGGCAGAACAGTACCAACTCTAAAATTTGCATATGAGGATTTTCCGGAATTGTTGTTTGTTGTTCCGGCCTCATTTAAACTTGCCTAGATAGGTAGTTTTTCATATGCTTCACCCCTTGCCATGTTTAATAACATTTAATTCTGTTGGGTACATAATCGGGAGAGAACTAAATAAATGAATGTGGTGTTTCGTCGATATGCAACTCGTTGCATATTGAGCTCCACTTAATTTGTAGTTTTGTTTCGGCACTTTGCCATGCCATGTTTCATTAATCGGACAGGCATCATACTTGGTTGTGCATCGTTCCATGTTTATCTGATGGTTGTTTACTATGTTGCTTGTTTATTTCCGGTTTGCTCCTCTCGTTAGCTTCAGTTTCGTTCCAGAGTTGTGACGATTCTTTCGACTACGTTGAGTCGTCTACTTCTAGGACTCGTTGTTCTTCCTTGCGGGATCTCAGGCAAGATGACCATACCCTCGATATCACTTCTATCTTTGCTTGCTAGTTGTTCACTCTATCGCTATGTCGCGCTACCTACCATTTGTTTATCGAGCCTCCCAAATTGCTATGATAGCCTCTAACCTTTTTCAACCATCCTAGCAAACCATTGTTTGGCTAGGTTACCTCTTTTTCTCAGCCCCCCCCCCCCCCCCCCCCCCCCCCCCCCGTATAGCGTTGCTAGTTGCAGCTGAAGTTGAAGTTTGTTCCATGTTGGAACATGGATATGTTGGGATAGCACTTTATATCTTATTTAATTTAATGCATCTATATACTTGGTAAAGGTTGGAAGGCTCGGCCTTATGCCTGGTGTTTTGTTCCAGTCTTGCCGCCCTAGTTTCCGTCATACTGGTGTAATGTTCCTTGACTTTGCGTTCCTAACGCGGTTGGGGTTATGGGGACACCTTGAGAGTTCGCTTTGAATAAAACTCCTCCAGCAAGGCCCAACCTTGGTTTTACATTTGCCTAACAACCTATAACTTTCCCTTGGGTTTTCGCGAGCCCGAGGGTCATCTTTATTTAACCCCCCGGGCCAGTGCTTCTCTAAGTGTTGGTCCGAACTGAGTAGACTGCGGGGCCACCTTAGGGAAACTTGAGGGCCGGTTTTACTCGTAGGATATCTCATCCGGTGTGCCCTGAGAACGAGATATCTGATGCTCCTATCGGGATTTGTCGGCTCATTCGGGCGGTCTTGCTGGTCTTGTTTTACCATTGTCGAAATGTCTTGTAACGGGGATTCCGAGTCTAATCGGGTTGTTCTGGGAGAAGGAATATCCTTCGTTGATCGTGAGAGCTTGTGATGGCCTAAGTTGGGACACCCCTACAAGGTATAAACTTTGGAGAGCCGTGCCCGCGGTTATGTGGTAGATGGGAATTTCTTAATATCCGGTTGTAGAGAACTTGACACTTGACTTAATTAAAATGAATCAACCGCGTGTGTAGCCGTGATGGTCTCTTTTCGGCGGCGTCCGGGAAGTGAGCACGGTCTTGGGTTAGGATCACTTCTTGATCACTTGTAGCTTCACGACCATTGCGTAGCTTCTCATCTTACTCTTACTTGCATATGTTAGCCACCATATTTTCTTAGCGCTTACTGCAGCTCCACTTCATTACCTTATCCTACCAATAAGCTTAAATAGTCTTGATCTCGCGGTGTGAGATCGCTGAGTCCTCATGACTCAAGGATACTTCCAAACAGTTACGGGTGCCGATGATACGATGCAGGTGATGCTACCGAACTCAAGTGGGAGTTCGACGAGGACCTTGGTTGTTACTATGTTTCGTTTCCTGATGATCAGTAGTGGAGCCCAGTTGGGACGATCGGGGATCAAGCATTTCGGGTTGTGTTCTTTTATTTTGGTTGCGTAGTCAGGCCCTGATTGTACTCTGGATGATGTATGTTTAACTTCTTATTTTTGTGAAGTGGCGATTGTAAGCCGACTCCTTATCCCTTTCTTATTCAGTACATGGGATTGTGTGAAGATTACCCCGCTTGCGACAAAAACACGATGCGGTTATGCCTCTAAGTCGAGCCTCGACACGTGGGAGATATAGTCGCATCATGGGCGTTACAAGTTGGTAATCAGAGCCATCCTCGACTTAGGAGCACCCTGCTTGATCGAATCACTGAAGTTGTTGAGTCTAGAACAAAAATTTTTGAGTCTAAGAATTATATATATATCAGAGAGTAGGATTATTTTTACTCCCCAGTCCCTTCGCCGCTCTGGTGAGGTCTCCTGACGTAGATGTTTTGACTTTGCTCTCCTCAAATTCCATGAATTATTTTTTTTAGGATCACGCGGGTATGTTGGAATCATTCTGATATTCTTGTGATGAGAACATTGTTCTTGGTGCCTCCCAACATTTAGGGGTTGTGGCAGTGTCCCAGGGAGTTGAGCTCCGAGGTGTTGTCGTCACAATTTTATCGTTGCAGTTCTGGAATACCTGAGTTTGCCGACATCGAAAATCTCTTTTATGCAGTTGTTGGTGAGATAACCTCGACGCCACCCAGTACTGGGGCGGGAGTTCGGGAGTATTGCCATAACTCGTATAACAGATGCTTTTCGAAGGTTGAGGTACATGATTTCCGAAGATTTCTTGGTTATGTGTTGACGGATGGATACAGCTGGATGTAGGGATTGTTAGTTTGGGTGAGATATTATGCTTCCCTTGTATCCCCAACAGCAGATTGCATAACCAGAAAGTTTCGGGAGTTTATAGGTGGGAATTCAAGTAGCTCCTAGAATATCTTTCCAACAGACACATGATATGATTTGGGGTCTATAATATGTTTGTTCCGGCTTATCCTATAAGCCAAATCCTTTGTTTTGTTTTGAGTTGTAGTATTCGAGTTGCTTCAATGTCAAGTGTTGAATCCATACCTTTCCTAAGCGGTGTTCTCATATTCCTATGTGAATAGTACTCCTTCTTGATCATCGATTTTGTCATCTCAATTTCTTCTCCACTAGCATGCTTCTCTTCAAGTTAGGCCGATCCCTTCAACATCCGCAAGATCAATTCTATGTTCTCTCAATGGTGTTTGTCTCATCCATCCCAAGTTTTCTTTGTTTTCCCGCCCTCCCACCCTTTTTCTTCAAGGACTCAGATTTCTAAATCAAGTATCCTTTTATATATGGAAGCCTCTCCATTCTTTTCCGTCAACGTTCTTATCCGCTGATTCTCGCGAAGATAATAATGGAGCTTCAAGTTATTCATTCTTCATTCTTTTCTTCTCTGGTGGACTAAATTCAAGCTTTCGGTATTCATCATTTTCACCTTCCTCAGTTCACATATTTTCCATGTTCAAATTTCTTATCCAAGGCTCTCTTATTTACTCACCTCCATTCATATCCAAAGTGTAGAAGATATCTCGAACATTCATGATTCAATTCTTAATCCATTCAACCTATTTCGATATTGTTATTTCTTTTGAGCCATTTAATTCAACCGGCGCAATCTCTCTTTTAAATCGTTCAACGATGTATATTTTGAGCCAGCCCTAACCCACATGTCTTTTCCAGGATCGTACCTGACTCTTTTAATTTTTCCGGAGCTGGTCTCAAATTCTTCTCCAAGTTTTGACGTAAGAATGAATTATCATCAGTCATATGTATATCTCCAAGATCTTTCAAATTATTTTAATTGTTGGCTCAACCTCTTTGTTTTTCATTACCCTGGAGTATGTCCACAATTCGTGGTGGTGTTTCTCATCGTCATTCTCAACACAAAAGACCGAGGAAGAGATTTCTCCTAAATCTTGATCCATTCTCTCGAAGATTCATGGTTCTAGCTTCATGCCGTCCTCATAATTTTTGTGATTGTGACTTCTTTTCCTACCATCTGGAGCATTTCATGAGTTGTTCCCATTTCTTTCCTCCGAAGGACATCATTTCATAATTATTCATTCTCAGCTTTCAGATCTCGTTCTCCAAATCATACCAATGGATCGTTCAAGTATTATCTAGCCAGCTTGTCATCTCTTCATTATCTTGTATATGAATTCCCTCAAGTATCTTTATTTGTCTTCTAAGTCTTCCTGGCGATTCATTCTATCTCTTCGTTCATTTTCAATTCTTACGGCGGTTTATTCAAGATTACTCTTCCGATGTTCTCACATTAATTCATTCGTTCATTCCAATCCTACCGGCGGATCGTTGAAGACTTTTCTCAAGGTTGGCTATATCTTTTCAATCTTTTCAAGAAGAATAAGTAGTATGCCAAATTCGTTGCTTGTCATCAAGTTAAGTTGATGAAGGATAAACATATAGTAAATCTTATTCTTGTTTTCTTTGAGGTGATTCAATTCTTTTCTTCCGGAGTTCATTCATGATATCAATTTGTCGGTGCTAAGTTGTTCATCTTTCTTTTCGGAGTTCCAAGTTTTCTCGGTTATATCATCGCGAAGCTCCCTCTAAATAATTGCAAGGATTCTCCTTGTGTTTTCAAATGCCCTTACTTTTATCATCCTTTTATTACCGGAGTTCTTCATGGAGGCTACATGGTGGTTCATCAAGGATTCTTTTCATTCTTCAATTGTTCTTCAAGATACCTCTCGAAGTTATGATCCACCAAGCTATATTCAAAATTAAACAGGGTGCTCAACACATGTTTTTTTGAGGAGTTCAAGTATTCTTCATCTTGCATTCCGTAATGCAATTTGTTCTACTTTATCTTTCTAGGTGGTGTTATGTCACTCTTGACAATTTCCCCTTCGTGTGTCATGATTCAACAGTTTTCAAGAATGAGATAGTTAAACCCATCAGTTTCTTCAAGCATGAGCTCTTCTCAATCCATCAATCTCTTCGTTGGAGTTATCTTGGGTTATATTTCACCTAAAGCCTTCCCTAAGGAATGTTGCTAATTATGGTGCTATTTATTGATCCAAGTTTCCTCCTACTCTCGCGGTGATATAAGTTTTTTCCATCTCTCCGTTCCTTTCATCTAATCAATCTTTTGGTAGTGGCAGAATTTCACCTCAAGTTTTGAGATGTTTTCCATAGTCCCACAACAAGTTTATTCTTTTCATTGTTCATTTCCAAACAACTCTGTCCAATCCTCTATGGAAGGATGCTTTCAAATTCATTCTACGTAGAAGATGTTGTTTTCTACTTTGTTACTTTCAGTCCGTTCTATCTTTTGTTCCGGAGAATTGTGATGTTGCACACTTCGATCCATCATCCCATTTTTGTCGAAGATCATGCTCTTTCCTTTGCCTATCCATTCAACCAGAGCGTCGTGTCCTTCATTCAAGTTCTCTCATCTTGTCAAGTTTTTCCTCCCTTCTAAACCAGAGTGCTGTCTGAAATCTTTCTTACCCATTGTGCCATCCTTTCAATAGTTCTGGAGGCAGTGTGTTGTTGCTTTCATCAAGTATCCTCCTATCTTGTCAAGTTCATGTTCAATTCCTTCCATTTACAGTCGGAGTGCTGTCCAAACTATATCATTCTTATTCCTTCTCTATCTCGTATTAACCGGAGTGTTGTGTCTACCATTCCTCTTCTAACCGGAGTCTCATCCAAGTGCTTTCATTTTGCCAAGTTCATATTATTGCCTTCCATTTCTAACCGAAGTGTTGTCGTAATTGATCTTTATCGTTCCTAGTACATCTCGTTTCATCCAGAGTGCTTGCATGTACTTCCTGTCCATCGCAACCCTTTTTCTTATGTCTTTCAACCTACAAGGTTCTAGTAATGTTCCTTGTTCCTCTTTTATAATGGAGTGTTTTCAACTTTGTTCATCTTTGTTGTATTCTTTCTTTTAGTTTGTTCAACCTCGCAAGGTTCTTTGGTTTCACTCATTTGTCAAAGAAGAAACTTAGTTTTACATCTTCTCTTCCTCTTCCGTTTCCCCCAGGTGCCATCCTAGATCTCGGGACGAGATCCTCTTGTAGTGGAGGAGTGTTGTGACGCCCCGAGACTGACGCTCCAGTTGCCTTGCATGTTTTGCATGACCGTCGTGTGTTTTTTGTTTGTTGTTTTTCATCATGTCATCATTTGCATTGCATCGGCACTCGTTGTCGTCATTGTTTTTAAAACTTGCATTTGCTCATCGTTGCCATTTCTCCCTTTGCCTTCATCACCTTCCCACGGACCGTTTTGCCTTCGTTGTCTATTCCAGACCAATCGTGTTTTCGCTTCCCTCTTGACGGTGACCCCCTAACCCCCTTTACGTGCATGTCCGAAACTTCCCGGACCCAACTCGGTCAGTCATAACCGTTGGGTCCGGATCATCCCCAAACATCTATAAAACATCTCCATTTTCTTAATTGGACTTCCTAGCCTATGTTTTCTCAGCCATCCGATTATAATTGGAGGATCCAAATCATCCCCTTTTCGTATATATAGTATACTAACACCTAACAAATTCTGCACCAACCCTAATTTCTAGGAGATTTGTCCCTGCCGCCGCCGCACTCGTCTCCCACTTTGGGATCCCTCCCGATCTGCTCACATCCTCCTCGTTTTCTCCACCCACCAAGCCGAGCTCCTCCCTCGATCCAACTTGCCGCCGCCAGCCACCTTGCCCGTTCCCCTGCTCGATCGAGCCCCTGTCCAGGAGTTCCCTCAGCAACCCATCTCCAATCTCCCCACGCATTCTGTCTGCCTCCGGCAACCGCATCGGCGGGCGCCACCACCCGGAGCATCACTGGAGTTCTCTGCCAGCATCTAAGCCAGCCCCACGCCCTGCCTCTCTCCTTCCTTCCTTAGTTCTCCCTCACCTCACCTCTATTTTTCTCTAGGAAACCAGCACCGCCTCCCATGAAGCTCTGACGCCGCCTTCCCTGGATCCGGCTGGGGGTCGGACGAGGTCGAGCTACTACGCCGGTTCCCATTGTCTAGGCCCCGTTCCCATCGTCTAGACCCCGCCGCCCTGCCAAGTACCTCACTGGAGCACCGCGACGTCCGATCATTCCTCTGCTTCATCGCTGTCATGGGTCACCAGTGCCTCCGACCTCCCCGTCGCACCGCTCTTCGCCAGAGTCCTAAGCAACGCCAGGCCGCCGTTGCGTCCCCTGCTTCTCGTCCAGCCAGCTTCTGCTTCCTCTTCCTCGAGAAGGGCTCGCTCATTCCAGCTGATGTTGCACCCGCATCGATGCGGGTCAGCGCTCCCAAGCCGTTGACCCCGCACAAGTGGATGACTCCCATCGCCTCCGCCTCTGGGCGCGGCCCAGCATCGCCCCATGTCGGCCTCTCCCTCTGCACCAGCGGGCCTTAACCCATGATGAGCCACCCACACCCCAGCGTATTTATTTATTTCCGGAAAACCACATATTTGCAGATTACCCCTCCATGTTCATGCATATAATAACTAATAAACCGTGCATTGGATAGAAATGAATTGTATATGTAAAATGTGTAGAATTTCATCTAGTTGCATAATATGCAACTTTCATCCATGTTTAAGATGTTTCAAATGTTGTTTGTGTTTATTTTTGCATAAATGCCCTATTAAGATGTTTTATTTCATAACTTAATAACCGTAGCTCCAAATTTAATAAACTTTATATGTAAATGGGGTAGAAAAATTCCTAGTTTAAAATGGTGCACTTAACTTTCATGTTTAACAACTCTAAAATATGTTTTAGGGAAGAATAGTACCAACTCTAAAATTTGCATATGAGGATTTTCCGGAATTGTTGTTTGTTGTTCCGGCCTCATTTAAACTTTCCTAGATAGGTAGTTTTCATATGCTTCACCCCTCGCCATGTTTAATAACATTTAACTTTGTTGGGTACATATCCGGGAGAGAACTAAATAAATGAATGTGGTTTTTTGTCGATATGCAACTCGTTGCATATTGAGCTCCACTTAACTTGTAGTTTTGTTTGTGCACTTTGCCATGCCATGTTTCATTAAATCGGACATGCATCATACTTGGTTGTGCATCATGCCATGTTTATGTGATTGTTGTTTACTGTGTTGCTTGTTTCTTTCCAGTTTTATCCTCTCGTTAGTTTCTGTTTCGTTCCGGAGTTGTGAGGATTCGTTCGACTATGTAGGGTCGTCTACTTATTGGACTCGTTCTTCTTCCTCGCAGGATCTCAGGCAAGATGACCATACCCTCTATATCACTTCTATCTTTGCTTGCTAGTTGTTCGCTCTATCGCTATGTCACGTTACTTACGACTTGTTTATCAAGCCTCCCAAATTGCCATGAGAGCCTCTAACCTTTTTCAACCATCTTTGCGAATCGTTGTTTGGCTATGTTACTGCTTTTGGTCAGCCCCCGCTTATAGCGTTGCTAGTTAACGGTGAAGTTGAAGTTTGTTCCATGTTCGAACATGGATATTTTGGGATATCACTTTATCTCTTATGTAACTTAATGTATCTATATACTTGTAAAGGGTGGAAGGCTCGGCCTTACGACTGGTGTTTTGTTCCACTCTTGCCGCCCTAGTTTCTGTCATACCGGTGTTATGTTCCTTGATTTTGCGTTCCAAACGCGGTTGGGGTTATGGGGCCCCTTGACAGTTCGCTTTGAATAAAACTCCTCCAGCAAGGCCCAACCTTGGTTATACATTTGCCTAACAACCTATAACTTTCCCTGGGGTTTTTGCAAGCCTGAGAGTCATCTTTATTTAACACCCCCAGGCCAGTGCTTCTCTAAGTGTTGGTCCGAACTGAGTAGACTGCGGGGTCACCTCGGGGAAACTTGAGGGCTGGTATTACTCGTAGGATGTCTTATCCGGTGTGCCTTGAGAACGAGATATGTGCAGCTCCTATCGGGATTTGTCGGCACATTCGGGTGTTCTTGCTGGTCTTGTTTTACCATTGTCGAAATGTCATGTAACAGGGATTCCGAGTCTGATCGGGTTGTTCCGGGAGAAGGAATATCCTTCGTTGATCATGAGAGCTTGTGATGGGCTAAGTTGGGACACCCATTCAGGGTATAAACTTTCGAGAGTCGTGCCCGCGGTTATATGGCAGACGGGAATTTGTTAATATCCGGTTGTAGAGAACTTGACACTTAACTTAATTAAAATGAATCAACTATGTGTGTAGCCGTGATGGTCTATTTTCGGCAGGGTCCAGGAAGTGAACACGGTCTTGGGTTATGTTTGAACGTAAGTAGTTTCAGGATCACTTCTTGATCACTTGTAGCTTCACGACCGTTGCGTAAGTTCTCATCTTACTCTTGCTTGCATATGTTAGCCACCATATTTGCTTAGCGCTTGCTGCAGCTCCATATCATTACCTTATCCTACCCATAAGCTTAAATAGTCTTGATCTCTCGGGTGTGAGATTGCTGAGTCCTCGTGAGTCACGGATACTTCCAAAAAGTTGCAGGTGCCGATGATACCAGTGCAGGTGATG
This sequence comes from Triticum urartu, assembly GCF_003073215.2. Lineage (NCBI taxonomy): Eukaryota > Viridiplantae > Streptophyta > Magnoliopsida > Poales > Poaceae > Triticum > Triticum urartu. The sequence continues at coordinate 177,337,826 of NC_053025.1, read as the reverse complement.
TTACCGAACTCAAGTGGTAGTTCCACGAGGACCTTGGTCGTTACTATGTTTCATTTCCTGATGATCAGTAGTGGAGCCCAGTTGGGACGATCGGGGATCTAGCATTTGGGGTTGTCTTCTTTTATTTTGGTTCCTTAGTCGGGCCTTGATTGTACTATGGATGATGTATGTTTAACTTGTTATTTCTGTGAAGTGGCAATTGTAAGCCAACTCCTTACCCCTTTCTTATTCAGTACATGGGATTGTGTGAAGATTACCCCTCTTGCGACAAAACCACCATGCGGTTATGCCTCTAAGTCGTGCCTCGACATGTGGGAGATATAGTGACATCCTGGGCGTTACAAGTCCACCCTTGACGTGAGCCATGACAATCAATGTCCGAGTTAGGAGCCCCCTGCTTGACTGAATCGCTGACGGGGTTGAGTCTAGAACAAAAATGTTTTGAGTCTTAGGATTATATATATCGGGGAGTAGGATTCTTTTTACTCCTCAGTCCCTTCGTCGCTCTAGTGAGGCCTCCTGATGTAGATGTTTTGTCTTTTCTCTCCTCAAATTTGACGAATTTTTTTGAGGATCACGCGGGTATCTTGGAATAGTTCCGATATTCTTGTGACGAGAACATTGTTCTTGGTGCCTCCTGACATTTAGGGGTTGTGGCAGTGTCCCTGGGAGTTGAGCTCTGAGGTGTTGTCGTCACAATTTTATCATTGCAGTTCTGGAATACCTGAATTCGCCGACATCGAAAATCTCTTTTATGCAGTTAGTGGTGAGATAAACTTGACGCCACCTAGTACTGGGGAGGGAGTTCGGGAGTATTGCCACAGTTTGTATAACGGGTGCTTTTTGAAGGTTGAGGTACACGGTTTCCGGAGTTTTCTTGGTTATATGTTGACGGATGGATACACTTGGAGCATAGGGCTTGTTAGTTCTGTGATATATGTTGTGCCTCCCTATATCAACAACACCAGATTGCATAATCATAACGTTTCGGGAGTTAATAGGTGGGAATTCAAGTAGCTCCTAGAATATCTTTCCGACAGGCACATGATATAGGATTGGGTAAATCCACGGTTAGAAAAAGCGGTAGGCGTAAGCGAGGCGGTTGACCTTTGCCTAGTGCGTAGGCGGTGCCTAAGCGCCCTAGGCGGTAATATAGTTTTTACTTGTAGTGTATTTGTGATTATTATATGGGTGTTGATATTAGTTTATGGAATATAACCCGTTAGGTATATCAGTGTAGTATGTGGCATGATTTCTTTCTTGGGTAAGCAATTCCTTGCTTGCCCTACCTAGACCTCCATTTATGCCCTAGGCGAGGCATTTGGCCATTGCCTAGCGCCTAGGCATGCCTAAGCACCTCCTAGGCACTGCCTTTTCCAACAGAGGGTAAATCTCTATCATATGTGTTTGTTCCGGCTTATTTTCTAAGTCAATCCTTTGTTTTTTTTGAGTTGTGGTATTCGAGTTGCTTCAAAGTCAAATGTGTATTCCATGCCATTTTCTAAATGGTGTTGTCATACTTCTATGACAATACCAATCCTTCTTGTTTATCGAGATTGTCATGTCAATCCTTTTCAACCGATGTGCTTCTCTTCAAGTGAATCCCATCGTTTCATTATTTGCTAGATCAATTCTTAGTTTTTCTCAACGGTGTCTATTTCAGTCGTTCCCAAATTTCCTTTGTTTTTCCCGCGCTCCCAACCTTTTCTTCAAGGACTCATATATCTTAATCTAGTTTCCACTTTATTCATGTGAAGTATCTTCATTCTTTTCCTCCATGTTCTTATCCGGTGATTCTCAGGAAGATACTAATGGAGCTTCAAGTTCATCATTCTTCATTTTTTTCTCCGGTGGATTCAATTCAAGCTTTGTCGATCATATCCTTTCCTCGTTTCAAATGTTTTCTCATGCCATTGCACCTCTTAATCATCCACTTCTGGCTATTCATTTGTTCTAAAGTGCTGAGGATATCTCAGAAGGCTCGTCTTTTCATTCAAGATCCCTTCAAGCTATCTCGAGGTTGTTATCTCATTCAAGCCATTTAAATCAACTGGTGCAATCTCCCTTTCAATTAATCATTCGAAGGTGTTTCTTTTGAGTGGGCCCTAACCCACAGGTCTTTTCCCAGGATCTTACCTGACTCTTCTAATTTTTCCCGCAGCTATTCCCAAATTCTTTTCAAAGTTTGACGTAAGAATGAATTTCATCAGTCAGATGTTTTTCCAGGATCGATTTCAAATTATTGTTCATTTTTGGCTAAACCTCTTTGTTTTTCATTCTCCCGGAGTATCTTAAAATTTTTGGTGGTGTTTCTCGTCGTCATTCTCGGATTTTGAAGACCGAAGAAGAGTTCCTCTTGAATCCTTACCCGTTCTTCCAAAGATGCGAAGTTCAAGTTTGATGCCATCCTCTCATAATTTTTTTTCGATTGTGAGATTTATTTTCACCCATCCGGAGCAACTCAGGAGTCTTTTCAGTTTGATTCTCCAAAGGCCATCATTTCAGAAGAATTATTCATTCCAGCTTGCAGCTCTCGTTCTCCAAATCTTTCCGGTGCATTATACAAGTACTCTCTAATCAGTTCATGATCTCTTCGTCATCTTGTATCTAAATTCACTCAAGTATCTTCGTGTAGTTTTAATGCTTCCCGGAGATCCATTCTCTTTTCTTCAATCGTTTTCAATTCTTACGGTGGTTCGTTCAAGAATTCTCTTCCGTCGTTATCATATCAATTCATTCATTGTTACCAAATCCCACTAGTGGTTCCATCAATACCTTCTCAAGTTGGCGCTATATCTATCCTTAATCCTTCAAGAAGAATAAGTGACATGCCAATTCTGTTGCTTGTTATCAATTTAAGTTGATGAACGGTAAGCATGGCATAATTCTTATCATCGAGGTCATTTAATTCCTTATCCCAGAGGCTCGTCAAATTCCCGAATCAAGTGTTTCATCCTTTTCTTTCCATAGTCTCAAGCTCTCAATTATATCATCACAAAGATCCATCTAAATCATTGCAAGAATTCACCTTGTGTTTTCAACTTCTCGTTCTTTCTATAATCCTTTTATTATCGGAGTTCTTCATGGAGGCTCTACATGGTGGTTCGTCAAGGATTCCTGTCATTCTTCGATTGTTCTTCAAGATTTCTCTCGAAGTTATGATCCGCCAAGCTATAATCTAAAATAAACATGGTGTCCAACACATGTCTTGTTTTGAGGAGTTCAAGCATTCTTCGTCTTGCATTCCGAAGTGCAATTCTTTCTACCTTATCTCTTGAGGTGGTGTTATGTCATTCTTGATAATTTCCCTTCATGTTTCATGATTATCAAATATCAAGAAGGACTCATTCTAAATCCATCACTTTCTCTTTGTTCAAGAGATCTTTTCAACCAATCAATCTTTTTGTCGGAGTTATATTGGGTTATATTTCACCGAAAGCTTTCCCTAAGGATTGTTGCTATTTATGGTGCTTATAAATGACCCAAGTTTTTCATTTATCCTCCCGGTGAAATAAGTTTCTCATCTCCTTGTTGATATCAATCCAATCTATTGTTTCCGTTAGTGGTAGAATTTCACCTCATAATTTTGAGACATTTTCCATAAGCCCACAACAACCTAATTATTTTGTTGTTTAATTTTCAAAAACTCCATTCAATCCTTCCTTCTAAGGACACCTTCAAATTCATGGGTGGTATAAGTTATCATTTTCTTCTACTTTCTTTCTTCCTAACGATCTAGCTTCTATTCGTTCGTTTCGGAAGCATTGTGTTGTCGCACTCTTTGACCACCATTCCATTTTTGTCAAAGATCATGTTTTTTCCTTTGCTTATCCATTCAACCGGAGTGTCATGTCCTCCATTCAAGTGCTCTCATCTTATCAAGTTTTGCCGCCCTTCTCTACCAGAGTGTTGTCTGAAATCTTTCTTACCCCTTGTGCCATTCTTTCAATAGTTCCGGAGGCAGTGTGTTGTTGATTTCAACAACTATCCTCTCATCTTGTCAAGTTCATGTTCAATTCCTTCCAATTATAGTCGAAGTGTTGTCCAAATTATATCATAATTATTCCTTCTCTCTCTTGTTTTAACCGGAGTGGTTTCAATATATATCTTGTCACTTAACCTCTAGGTTCTTGTAATGTTCCTTGTTCCTCTTTTCTAACGGAGTGTTTTCAACTTTGTTCATCTTCGTTGTATTCTTTCTTTCAAGTTGTTCAACCTCTAAGGTTCTTTGGTTTCACTCTTTTGTCAAGAAGCAACTTTGTTTTACCTCTTCCTCTTCCGCTTCTCTCCTGTGGTATCCTTAGATCTCGAGATGAGATCCCTTTTAAGTGGAGGAGTGTTGTGACGCCCCAAGACCAACGCTCTAGATGCCTTCCTAGTTGCATTGCATGTTTTGCGTGTCAGCCATGTGTTATATTTGTTTGTTGCATTTCATCATGTCATCATCTGCTTTGCATCCTCATGTTTTCAAAACATGCATCCGTCTAGGTCTTCTAGTTCTCTCCATTATCCGTTCTGAGCTCAAACACACTCGCACGCGCCCGCAGCACGTCCGAAATAATATTTTATAAGTGGCCGAAAAATGTTCTCAGAATGGGCTGAAAGTTGGCATGCGGTGTTGTTATGTTGTCAGTAGGCCACTTGCCAAGTTTCATCGCATTCGGAGTTCATTTGATGCCCCAACGAATAACTATAGTGACAATATAGTCGGTCAAATCGTCGGACGATTTCAATCTCCGGAAACTGTTGCCGGGCTTTCCCTCTCTTTCCTCCCTAGACCATCTACACAATCCACTATCAACCGCCAGGCCTGCCTAACCCCCCTTCTCGCGTCCGGTGCCGTCCGATCAAGATTGGATGGTCCGAAAACCCCTCCCCCTAACCACCTAACGCGTCCTTGCACAGTGCATCGACCCCCTCGAGTGCGCGTCCGAAGTTGTCCCGAACCCGACCCGAGCAGTCGTGACCGATGGATCCGGATCATCCCCAAACATCTATAAAATATCTTCGATTTAATCTTTGACTCTCCTAACCTATTTATCTCCGACCGTCCGATTATGATCAAAGGGCCCGAGTAGCCCCTAAAACTAATCTAATTGCTATATAATCAGTCTAACCCTAGTTTTTAGGCCTCCTGTCCCATCCATTGCGCCGCCACCCCCTTGTCCTCTCCACATCGGGACCCATCATGATCCACCAACCAACCAGTGCCCGAGCCTCCCCTCTATCCATCCCGCAGCCAACTGGTCTCCCTAGATTTCAACGTCGACTAAGCCCAACTGAATTCCATCGATCCATCCATCCAACCGGCTCCGCCCAAGAGCCTCGCTCGACCCTGCACGCCACCACCGGCAGGAGACCTTGCCAGAGCTCTACCGGAACCACCAGGCCACTGACCCGTTGCCCCTCTCCTTACCCTGCTCTCTACCTTCTCTTTCTCTCTTGATTCTCTCAACTCTCAGTTCTGTCCCCGTGCAGGAGCCGTGGAAGCCATGGCCTAAGCTCGGCCTCGAGGTCCTGATGCCGCCATCTCCTGCATCCGCTGCCGCGCCAAGTCCCGCTTCCTCGCCTACGCCTCAAGTCCGTCCCCGCGTCATCCCGAGCGTCCCTAGGTTCGCCTTGGTCCACCGCGGCCCCTCGCCCATGCGCCAAGTTCTTGCTGCGACCGCCTGGATCTGCCATGCCGACGCCTTCCATGGACTTCCCTGTAGCCTCCTGTCAGCACCGTCTTGAGCCGAACCATGCCGGTGAGGCCCCACCATCGCGCGCCCCGTTTGCCTCTCCCTTTTGTCTTCTCCGACCACTCACGCCTTCCCTCTCAACTCTCTCCTTTTCCTCTGTAGTCCGTCGCAGGAGCTCGCTGTCGACCGTGCCTGGATTTCGTCGTCCTCGACCGGATCCCTGCTCCATCTCGCGACCCCAAGCTCGCCCGCTCATTTCCTCTGCTCGCACGACAGGATTAGCACCCTCCTGGCCGCGTACGTCCCGTTGACTGCTTCAAATCGCAACCTGGGGGCGTGCTTCCAGCCCCAGTCGGCCTCCTCTCCACCGAGCTAGGCCTTGGCCCATGGTGAGGCCACGCCCCGTGCACCCTCCTTTTTTCACTGTTGGGCTAACCAGTTTTGGCCCAACTGCTGTTTTTCAGCGGATGAATTTCTCTATTTTGAAGAAAACTGCATGTTTACAGATTGGACCCTAAACTTCATTCATGTAATAACTCTTTAACCATGCATTGGATAAAAATAATTTATATATGTAAAATGCTTAGAATTTCTTCTAGTTTCGTAATTTGCAACTTTCAGCCATGTTTAAAATGTTTAAATTGCTGTTTGCATTAATTTGCTTAAATGCCATACTAAAATGCTTTATTTCATAACTAAACAACCGTAGCTCCATTTTGAATAAAATTTATATGTAAATGGCGTGGAAAAATGCATAGATTATCATAGAGGCATTACTTTGCATGTTTAACAACTCTAAAATTGTGTGTAGGGCAGAAAAGTAGCAAATTCGAAATATGCATGTGAGGATTTTCTCGAATTGTTGTTTATTGTTTCCGGCCTCATTTAAACTTTCCTAAATAGATAGTTTATATATGTTTCCCTATTGCCATGTTAACCAACATTTAATTTTATTGATTACCTAAACGAGAGTGAACAAAATATTTAAATGTGGTGTTTCGTCAACATGCATCTTGTTACATGTTGAGCTCCACTTAACTTGTAGTTTTGTTTGTGCACTTTGCCATGCCATGCATATATAAACCGGACATGCATCATCCTTGGTTGTGCATCATGCCATATTTATGCTTGTGTGTTTACCATGTTGCTTGCTTCTTTCCGGTTTGCTTCTCCCGTTAGCTTTGGTTTCATTCCGGAGTTGTGAGGATTCGTTCGACTACGTCTGTTTGTCTTCTTGATGGACTCATTCTTCTTCCTTGCGGGATCTCAGGCAAGATGACCATAACCCTCGATATCACTTCTATCTTTGCTTTCTAGTTGTTCGTTCTATCACGTTGTCTCGCTACCTACCGCTTGTTTATCATGCCTCCCATATTACCATGTCAAGCCTCTAACCCACTTTCCTAGCAAACCGTTGTTTGGCTATGTTACCGCTTTGCCCAGCCCCTCCTATAGCGTTGTTAGTTGCAGGTGAATTTGAAGTTTGCTCCATGTTGGCACATGTTTATGTTGGGATATCACTTTATCTCTTATTTAAATAATGCATCTGTATACTTGGCAAAGGGTGGAAGGCTTGGCCTTTTGCTCGATGTTTTGTTCCACTCTTGCCGCCCTAGTTTCCGTCATACCGGTGTTATGTTCCTTGATTTGGCGTATCTAACGCGGTTGGAGTTATGGAACCCCCTTTGACAGTTCGCTTTGAATAAAACTCCTCCGGCAAGACCCAACCTTGGTTTTACATTTGCCTAACAACCAATAACTTTCCCTTTGGTGTTCGCGAGCCCGAGGGTCATCTTTATTTTAACCCCCTCGGGCCAGTGCTTCTCTAAGTGTTGGTTCGAACTGAGTAGACTGTGGGTCCACCTTGGGGAAACTTGAGGGATGGTTTTACTCATAGGATGTCTCATCGGGTGTGCCCTGAGAACGAGATATGTGCATCTCCTATCGGGATTTGTCGGCACATTCGGGCGGTCTTGCTGGTCTTATTTTACCATTGTCGAAATGTCTTGTAACCGGGATTCCGAGTCTGATCGGGTTGTTCCGGGAGAAGGAATATCCTTCGTTGATCGTGAGAGCTTGTGATGGGCTAAGTTGGGACACCCCTGCAAGGTAAAAACTTTTGAGAGCCGTGCCCGCGGTTATGTGGCAGATGGGAATTTGTTAATATCTGGTTGTAGAGAACTTGACACTTGACGTAATTAAAAATGAATCAACCGCGTGTGTAGCCGTGATGGTCTCTTTTCGGTAGAGTCCGGGAAGTGAACACGGTTTGGGTTATGTTTGAACGTATGTAGCTTCAGGATCACTTGATCACTTGTAGCTTCACGACCATTGGGTAGCCTCTCATCTTACTCTTATTTACGTATGTTAGCCACCATATTTGCTTATCGCTTGTTGCAGCTCCAACTCACTACCTTATCCTACCCATAAGCTTAAATTGTCTTGTTCTCACGGGTGTGAGATTGTTGAGTCCTCGTGGCTCACGGATACTTCCAAACAGATGCATGTGTCGATTATACTAGTGCAGGTGATGCTACCGAACTGAAGTGGGAGTTTGACAAGGACCTTGATCATTACTATGTTTTGTTTCCTGATGATCAGTAGTGGAGCCTATTTGGGACGATCAGGGATCTAGCATTTGGGGTTGTCTTCCTTTATTTTGGTTCCGTAGTCGAACCTTGATTGTACCCTGGATGATGTATGTTTAACTTGTTATTTGTGTGAAGTGGCGATTGTAAGCCAACTCTTTCCCTTTCTTATTCAGTACATGGGATTGTGTGAAGATTACCCCTCTTGCGACAAAACCACCATGCGGGTATGCCTCTAAGTCGTGCCTCGACACGTGGTAGATATAGCCGCATCGTGGGCATTCACAGCGGTGTACCAGTTTCCCCTTTGGTTCTAAGGAGGCAAGCGCATGCGTAGAGTTCTGAGGAATCAAGTGAAGGTTTCCATATCGGTGCAATTAGACCAAGACTGCTAGGACGACAGGACGGAGGTCATCGCGGAGCCCACTTCAGCATCGCCACTAGAGCCTTTTGTAGGCGAAGACTAATTTTGTCATGATAGCTTTTACTAGCTATCTCCCTTCAAATTTGGCTGTTGTGGGATCCCTTCCCGCCTACATTTGGGAAGTGGACCAAGGCCACTATATATAGGACCTAGCCACCACCATAGAGAGGATCAGACGAATTCCACCCGAACCACCTCACCAGCTCATTGAGTTTAAGAGCACCTCTCCTCCTGAGGCTATTCATCCATTGTACTAGTTCATCCCTAGCCCTTCGAGGCAATCCACCACAAAGCTGGAGTAGGGTATTACACTGCAAGGTGGCCCGAACCAGGATAAACTGTGGTGTCTCTTGTCCCTTGGGTTCATCGAGCTAGGCTACGGAATCATTGCAGGTTGGTAAGAGGGAGTTCTTCGCACGCACCCTAGTGTTCGAACCTCTCAAGGGTGTGCGGAACCCCGAATCCGACACAAAGCTAGTGAAATCACTAACAACAGCAGCAACACATCTATCCTCGGGATATTGTAAGAATGTGAAACGTTGTTCAGTTTCTAACTCCCAAGTAAGATAGACATCAGGAATGTATTGACCCTCAAATGGTGGAATAATCAATTTCAGTTTAGGAACATGGTCATAATATCGTACCTAAGGTGGTGGTGCAGCCCTAGCATTACGATTATAGGCATGAGGACAACCTGGTGGTTGTGTTGGTGGTTGCACATAATGCTAATTTTGATCAACCTCATCCTCGTAATCTCCCTCGTAAACGTCCTCCTCAGCTGCAGCAGCAGGAGCCAGTAAAGCATCAACAGTAGGTGCAGCGGCACCAGAATTTTGACCAGGCTCAAGGGGGAACGCGCAGTGCTCGTCCCACTTGATTTGGAAGGCGACATTGTTGTTGTTGTTGTTTTTGTTTTTGTTTTTGTTTTTGTTTTTGTTTTTGTTGTTGTTGTTGTTGTTGTTGTTGTTGTTGTTGTTGTTGTTGTTGTTGTTGTTGTTGTTGTTGTTGTTGTTGTTGTTGTTGTTGTAGAGGTGTGATAGGTGCAGCCGGCCTTGGTGGTGGAAGATGCGCGATAAATTCATTAAACTTGTTATCGACCTTTGTTTCAAACGTCTTCTCAATGCCGTCTATGTTCTCCATGGCCTCTTCAGATCTGTTTAGCACATCTTGCACCTGTCCACTCATCATTTGCTGAAATTTATCATGTAGCTGTTTGTTCGTCATGTCCTCCCAATCAGTTTATTCAGATTGTGATCTTGCCATGGTTAGCAGCAATAGAAACACACAATAATATGATCCCACAGACTACTAGGAAGTGGTGGTGGTGGTGTGTCAAAAATCCGTTAAGCGAATCTCAAATTCTTACTAGTTCTTACCCAGCAGCAGGTGGTGATCGGCAACCGTTGTGGTCAAAAATCTCAAAGCTTGGATAGAGCAATTACCAGGGAGAGTCAAAGGTACGACGTAGATGTCTCTGGAGTAGGGAAGGCTTATGATATGGTAGCAAAAATATCAGCAATAATCAATTCAGAGATGCAAAGTTGAATAAATGCTCAACGATGGTACTGTGCTGGTCCTAGGCTAGACGAGCTAGAGACGCGAGCCTAGAACAATAAAAAAATCACGGTGCTGCACGTAAACAAGGGAGGAGCACACTCTGATTTTTTTCTTTTTTTTCACTTTTTTTGCTCCGCAACAATATTTTTCAAAAATATCTACAAATGGTCTAAAAACTGCCTAGCCAGAATTTTTCTATTGCGGGTAACATGAAAGTTTGGAATTCCTTCTCTGTCACGACTTGGAGTATGGCATGATCTGGTAATCAAAAACAAAGTAACAAATACTGGACTCGGACTAGGACTGGTGGCGGAGATGAAACTGGTGGAAACTCGGACTGGTGGCGGATATATGTAGACCGGTGGAACATGGACTGGTGGCGAATATGTGATGAAGATGGACTCGGATTAGTGTGATGGTGGTGGATAGGTGGTACATAGTAGCGGTGATGACGATGGTGGTATATGGCAGCGCTGATGACGATGGTGGTATATGGCAGCGGTGACGACGACGATGGTATATGGCAGCGGTGATGACTATGGTGGTATATGGTAGCGGTGATGATGATGGTGCGGTGGCGGCATGACGACATATGAACAGAACTCAAAACTCTAAAGGACTAGACCCTAAGACCAACAACTTGACATGACGATGCAACCGCAAATTCAATAAAGAATACAAAAAAGATCATACAATGACTCAGATTGGTCTGGATATGATGAACAAACCCTAAATTTTTTTGGCTTTTTTGTGGACTGTAGGTATGAACAACAGACTCGGTCTAAACTAAGAAAAACTATAAAATCTCACCGAGCAACCTTGAAATCTGATACCGCTTGATAGAGGTGAGGGTCCCGATCTTTCGATGAGATGATAACTATTGATTTGGTGGAGCCGACTTTGATGATCGGACTACAAACGTGCACAATATTCCGCCTTAGCAATCGCTAAACCAATCTCCTGAGGTTACCGACGATGCTAGAAGCACAATCAGCCTGAACATGAAGGTCTATTCCTACACGAAATCAAAAAACAAGCAAGAATATGATATTGCAATCTGAATATTGCGAATATAGATGAAGTATTGATATAGGTGGGGTTCTGTGACACCTTGGTCTGGTCGTTGAACACAAACGAAGTATGCGAAGTTGCAGCTATGGCGAACTTTTAATCTAAACAAAACCCAAAGTCTAAACGACGCCCTAAGGGCTGTATATATGGCGGAAGAGGGGGGAATTTCGTGGCCCTTGGAGGAGGGTTCCGAAACCAGCCCTAACTCTTGTTGCCCCACACATACAGACTCTAAAAATAGTCTATACTTAATTATTTCGAAATTACATGGGCCTGGCCCAAAAATAAGGTGACGCAGCACCTAGAATAGCCTCCGGATGAAATTTATTAAGTGGCCTCTTGTATATTTCGTCCAAGGCTTCATGCACTCTTTATGGTGGCTTCAAAGTCCTGAAATCATCACTTGTAACTCCGTTCTTGTTCCCCTTGCGCATGCCATCATCTCCATGCTTGGTCTTGCTCCAGTGTTCATCCCTCTTATCCTTGCCAGACCCTTCATTTGTAAGCACAACAAATGTATCCAATTTAGGCAACATCATATTCTCATGAACATTAGAATCGTTACCAAGAAACGAAAGTACCAGATAATTTAATTGGCGCGCGCGAGCTCTAGTAATTGGTCGAGTATATGTAGCAGTAGGGGTTGTGGGTGTAACAATGGTATTGATGTCCTCATCACCAAGCCTCTTGATCCAATATGGGAGCTGCACATGCCTTTATGTATCTCTGCCAACAGTTCCTTCCCTTCTTCCCGGCAATTGCACATCAATATCACACCGTTGGGCCTCCTGTTGTATAATGCGTTGTCGACGAACTGATACATACTGGCCCTCCAGGCTACTCTCTCAGCTTCTTCTTGCTCTTTGGGAAGTTCTCCAATTTGTAGGAAATGGACTATGTGTCATGTCGAAGTAGGAGCCTAAGGCTCGGCAACAAGGATCAATGGCACCTCCTCATTCGCAGGAGCGCATATTTCAACCACAAGAACTTGTATTTTGGCGAGAGGATGCTGCTCATCCTGTCAAGTGGAGTTCTTCCCGCCAACCTCTCTACCGGGGGCTTCGGGACTCTCTGCCGGGAGGGCTTGCCGGAGTCCAGTTTCCTCCTCTTTCCGGCCATTGTTTCTGGGGATACTGAGGGTTGTGTTAGGTGTAGAACAAAAGTCCCTGGTTCCACAGGAAGCTTTTGCACACCGCATTTTGACAGATGATCAGCAATGCTGTTTTCCGCACGTGGCACGTGCTCTATTTGTAATCCGTCAGAACGCTCGTCCGGCTTTCTCACTTCCTCCACATATGATTCCATCAATGGGCTTTGGTAATCATTCTTTATTTGTCTCACAACAAGTTGTGAGTCTCCATGCTAGATTAACTTCTTAATTCCCAATTCTGTTGCGATCCTGAGCCCGGCAAGGAGTCCCTCATATTCTGCGGTGTTGTTGGTAGCTTTCTCCTGTGGAAAACGCATTTGGATGACATACTTGACGTGCTCTCCAGTGGGTGCGACAAGGATCAAGCCAGCTCCTGTGCGCCGCAGTGAGAATGCACCATCAAAGTACAAGATCCACTCTTGGGGCGCTTCCTTGTCGGGGATAACTGTTTCTGGCGTCTCTTCATCCGGAGTAGGCGTCCATTCTGCAATGAACTCTGCCAATGCTTTTCTCTGAATGGTTGAGGTACTTTCATAGTTTAGCCCAAAGCTTGACAATTCCAACGCCCAGTGAACTATTCTGCCGGTGGCCGCAGGGTTCCTCAGCATGCGTTGCAAAGGAAAACGGGTGACAACTGTGATCTCGTGGGCTTGGAAGTAATGGCGCAGCTTCCTCGAGGCCATGATGAGGCCGACGATCAATTTTTGAACCCCAGAGTACCTTGATCTAACCCCCTGCAACAGGGAGCTAACCAAGTAGACAGGTCGCCGCACCACTTTCTCCCTTGCCGTAGCCTTGGGATTGCATTCACTATCCTGCACTTCTTTCCCCTGATCTTCACTCAACCTTGTTGTGGCTAGTTCACCTCCTTACCCAGGAAGGATAGTAGCTGCAGTTGCCCCTTCTTCCATTTCCCGCTGTGCCACCAGTGCTGCACTAACCACTTGATTCGTTGCCGCTAGATATAGCAGCAACGGCTCTTGCGGTTTAGGAGCGACAAAGGTGGAAACAGAATAAATGTAAGCTTTTAAGTCTTGAAGCGTTGCTTCCGCCTCCGAGGTCCACTTCATGGGCCCCGCCTTCTTCAAAATTTTGAAGAACGACAGGGCGCGCTCAGCAAACTTGGAGATGAACGTGCTCAGTGCGGCAAGACATCCAGTCAAACGCCTCACGTCCTTGACTATTTTTGGTGCTTGAATTTGCTCAATCGCCCTGAACTTGTCGGGGTTGGCCTCTATCCCCCGGTGAGACAGAAAGAAGCCGAGTAGCTTGCCAAAAGGAATGCCAAAAACACACTTCTCTGGGTTGAGCTTCAAGTTGATCCTGAGCAGGTTTGCAATGGTTTGTTCCAAGTCCTGAATTAGTGTTGATATGTCCTTGGTCTTGACCACTATGTCATCCATGTAAGCTTCAATATTCCTACGCAGCTGGGACTCAAAAATAATTTGCACTGCTCTTGCAAAAGTGGATCCAACGCTCTTTAACCCAAAGGGCCTCCGATCCAAACAAGTTGCAACACTCAAGACAAGGCTCGGCAGAAGAGATAGCACTTTGAGAAACTAAAGGGCGGATCAAGAAGACCAAGACCAACCAAAGGAGCAAGATACCACTGAGGAAAAACCTCCCTTGCCGGGCAGGCGAGCCTGGCGGGGTCGAGGTTGCCCTGAATACAAGTCTCAAGACTACCCCGACAAGCTTTCTCGGGATGTCGAGGGAGTATTACCAAGCTAAGGCTCCACTGCTCCACCACACAGCAAAGCAAGTCACCGATCGGTGCGGTGTCGAGCCCCCAAGTGACTAAGTGGTTGTTATTTGGTACGTGGCAGCCATTTTCGAAGGAAATCACCTCCAAATGACACCCGTCCAGAGATGTATCACGCAGGCAGGCAAGAAGGTGGAAGAACATCATGGCAAGGCTTGCTGGGCTCCTCCATGATGTGACACTAGGCGGTGCATTTAATGCCCCTTGTACTATCTGCACAGTTAGGTATGATAGCACTGTTTGCTATCTAATCAGTATGCAGTGACTGATTTGCCATTGTGGTGACCCCTTGATCTATAAATGGAGGGCCAGGGAAACCTTAGAAAGGATTCAGACTCTTGTACAGTCATTCGCGCGTGACTGCTCTTGCCCCGAGGCAACCTTGCCGGGCTAGAGCGACGCGTCTCCACCACAGTCCTCTCATCAATCCACCAAAGCATGAGTACAGTTTTATGCCTCACGGCGGCCTGAACCTAGGTAAAAACTTCTCGTATGATCGCTGTCGTGCTGCTCTACGCCCTCCGCTATTTGTGCAATGTGCTCCCATAGGTGGTCGTGTTTTCCCATAGCATCCTTGGCGCGCCAAGTAGGGGGAAGCGCTTGCGCGAACACGAGAGTTTAAGCAGTGTCATCTTCGTCATTGTTTTCTACATCGATGGATTCATCATCCGTGAGGTGTGAGAAAAGGCGGTGAATGGTGGGATGGGAGGGAAGCAATGTTGCTCCACCGTCGCTTGCCCCCCTGTCGCAGTTGCGGCGGCGGGGGGAACCAGGAAGGATGGTGGCACAACAACCTCAAATGGTTCAGGCAGCATGGTCACCATGCAAGCCCCGTTCGGGAAATGGGACAAGGTGTAACGGAACAAGATTTCTCTCTCTGCCACTCTCACTTATCAACAATCTAGCTACTCTGGGTTTAGCATCATCAATGTCTATGAGACCGCGCAATACTTGGTCTATCATTCACCCTTCTTAGGGGAATCCTGAGTAGAGCGTCGGTGCGAACCCGTTGATCGATGCACCGGCAAGTATGCTCCGGCAAGGCCATCCGCGTCAGCGTGACTTTTATGCCAGCTATCGTCAGATTGTTTGAAAAGTGTAAAGAGGAGGAGGGAGAAACCGGTCGTGCCTCGCATCGCGTCCTACTGCCCATAAGATACATATAATTCCTGCAGGCACCTGCTTGGAGCCGGAAAGCAACACGCGCGGTGCCATCCCTCCTGAAACATGTGAGCCCGACAAGCGGCGGCAGCTGAAGGGAGTGGAAGGAAGCGAGGATAAAAGTTCATTCCACTCAATCGTAACTCTATTGTAGACCTAGAATCTGCATTTGTTTATCCCTCGAATACCAAGGTGTTCGTATGAATAAATCTTTCATGTGACAACACCTTAGAAGTCTTTGTCTGCGCCCTCGTTCTATTCCGAGCTTGCTCGCAGAATGAGTGGCTGCGTCAAAAACTACCAAGGAAAAACCTGCCGGGATGTATCCTCACCAAAATGAGTGTTAAGGGCCCGACCCTTATGACAATTGCGGCAATATGATACTGGTAAGCAACCAAAACACTCAAAGAGACTAATAATACAAATGCCAACGGGTGAATGCAAGAGGGATAAACATGCAATTGAAATTAAGTAATGACATTAGTTCTACACGAACATAAGAAGTATGGACCCTAAACACGAAGCATGCATAATGTTTTTGTTACAGGGCATCCAAAACAACAAGAGTTATTCAAGGCCGTGCCTGGCGGGCTCACGAGGCCCTGGGGACGGCAAGGACCTTTTCGGCGAAGGGGGCGTCCTTCTTGGCAGTAGAAATGTTTGCGTCCTCCGGCAGCTTCCTGAAGCCATCAGCTAGACCGAAGTCTGTGTGACGGTAGGCGATGTTGCTAAAGACCATGAAGAGGGCGTTGCGGGCAAGCTTCCAGGATTCACTTGTGAAGTGATCAGCCCTTCCTCCTTCATGGATCTTCAGCTTTTCGATCAACTTGTTGAAGAAGAGCCCTAGCTTGACGTTGGGGACTTCCTGCCTGCTGGCCATGAAGACTAGCACCTCCATGCCCATGCTGTAGTTTGAGTAGTGAGTCACTCGGCGATGTCAATCAATCTCTTGATCCAAAGGTCGACCTGATCAGAGTGGTTCGCCAGCTTGTCCTCTGCCTCTTTCCGAAGGAGCCTTGCAGTATCCAGGTCCTTCGTCAGCTGCTTCTCGCGGACCTCGCAAGATTCGATCGAGCTCTCCAAGGTGCCAACCCTGGCCTTCATGTCCTTAATGGTGTCGTTGGCAGTCTTAAGGTCTTAGCTCTTGAAGGCAAGCTCTGATTGCACCTCCTTCAGAAGGGTCTCTGCTTTCTGCGCATCCTCCTTGAGGGTCACAACCTCCTTGACACTTTTGGCGAGCTCTTCTATTAGTTTCACCACCTGTTGGTCGAGATCAACCGTGGCAGTGGATGCAACAAAAAGGTCATCAGCAAGCTTCTTGGGCGGCAGAGTCAGCAGTAAGGGCATCCAAGGCCGCCCTATGCTTGTCCTCCTGCTCCTTGGTGCGCTATTGTACGAGGGCTTCTAGTTCACCATCCTTGGCACAAAGGGTGGCCTCGAGATTCTCCTCCTGGGAAGAGATGTTCCGCTCCCCGGCGTCTAAAAGCGTTGTGCTCTGCGCCAGGCGGGCCTCCCGGGCAATGACATCCTCCCTTGCCATGGAGATCGTTTCCTGCTGCCGCAACAGAACTTGGGACTACTTGCCGTGCCACTCGGGCAGCTCGATACCCTTGTCCCTCAGCGTCTAGTCCACTTGGTTTTTGGAGTTGCTCTGCTCTTTAAGTGCCTGCCATTTCTGGCTATGTCGGCTCCGCATCTATTTTACCCCTACCGCCACAGACTCTAGGAAGGACAAGTCTATGGCGACGTCGATGGAGGCGTCCACCTCTTCAACCCCCTAGTACAGCTACGCCAAGATGCGCTGGATCTCTTCATCGAGCTCCGCGCTCGTCGCAGGTGATGAACAGGGGGCTCCGACTCCAGGCTGCGCAAGAACCAATGCTAATTGGCTCGAAGCTGGCTGCGAGGTCTCTGCCAAGTTGCCAAAAGAGGGAAGGGGGTTCATGGTTGGGAGAGGTTCTTTCTCTTCAATCAGCACCCCCGATGTTGGCGTGCCACCGGGGGTTTCCTCCGGTTCCTTCGGGAGCTCCTGGACGCCCCCAGCAGCATGTACCTACTCCTCCGCGGCGACAATCTTGGCAGCCTCTTCTACAACATCTTTCCCTATGCCGATCACCTCCTCCAATAGCTCAGGCTCTTTAATCAGAGCGGATGCAATCGAAGACAACAAGCAATGATAAAGATACGGAGGCATTGGTAGGCCAGAGACATGGAGCAAAATGATAAGAACAGCAGAACACTAAAGAGCAAATGAATTACTCAGAGATGCAATCCGTGGAGGAGCTTCAGTTTCCCGACAACATTAGTTGCCAGGCCATGGCCACCATCCCCTCCCTCAGCAACCACAGCTCCTTCCGTGAAAGACTTCGTCGTGGATTCCTTGGCTCGATCGGCAGGCGGAGTGGGTCCCTCTGGGAAGGAATTGCCCTGAGTGACCTCCCTTCCTCCCCATGCTGGGGAGGTGAGGCACTCTCCTACATTGCCCTTGGCAGGAGGAACCGGTCATGTGCTTTCGAGCTGGGGCTCTGCTGGGGGCTTGGCGTCGGATCGATTGAGCTGCTTCTCGCCAAACCCGTACCCTCCATGGACTTCGGTAGATCCACCTGCTGGAACCATTTGGTCCGGTAAGTGAGGGTCTTGCCCTCCTCTTCCTCCTCCCTAGCAAGGACGAAAATCAAAATCAGTCAGCAAACAAACGAACGTATAGAAACTACAGCAAGGATGGGAGAGTGTTCTTCCTTACTCTTCGTCAATAAGCATGGAGCTCAGCTCGAACTCCATGGGCGGTGAGGGAGATAACCCACAAGTATAGGGGACCGCAACAGTTTTCGAGGGTAAAGTATTCAACCCAAATTTATTGATTCGACACAAGGGGAGCCAAAGAATATTCTCAAGTATTAGCAGCTGAGTTGTCAATTCAACCACACCTAGAAACTTAATATCCACAGCAAAGTGTTTAGTAGCAAAGCAATGTGATAGTAGTGGTAACGATAGCAAAAGGTAACGGTATCAAAAGTAATATTTTTGGGTTTTGTAGTCATTGTAATAGTAGCAATGGAAAAGTAAATAAGCGAAGAACAATATATGGAAAAGCTCATAGGCATTGGATCAGTGCTGGAGAATTATGCCGGATGCGATCGATCATGTAACAGTCATAACCTAGGGTGACACAGAACTAGCTCCAGTTCATCAATGTAATGTAGGCATGTATTCCGAATATAGTCATACGTGCTTATGGACAAGAACTTGCATGACATCTTTTGTCCTACCCTCCCGTGGCAGCGGGGTCCTAATGGAAACTAAGGGATATTAAGGCCTCCTATTAATAGAGTACCAGACCAAAGCATTAACACATAGTGAATACATGAACTGCTCAAACTATGGTTATCACCGGTAAGTATCCCGATTATTGTCACTTTGGGGTTAACGGATCATAAAACATAATAGGTGACTATAGATTTGCAAGATAGGATCAAGAACTCTCATATATTTATGAAAACATAATAGGTTCAGATCTGAAATCATGGCACTCAGGCCCTAGTGACAAGCATTAATCATAGCAAAGTCATAGCAACATCAATCCCAGAACATAGTGGATACTAGGGATCAAACCCTAACAAACTAACTCGATTACATGATAAATCTCATCCAACCCATCATCGTCCAGCAAGCCTACGATGGATTTACTCACGCACGGCGGTGAGCATCATCAAATTGGTGATGGAGGAATGTTGATGATGACGATGGCGACGGATTCCCCTCTCCGGAGCCCCGAACGGACTCCAGATCAGCCCTCCCGAGAGAGTTTAGGGCTTGGCGGCGGCTCCGTATCGTAAAACACGATGAATCCTTCTCTCTGATTTTTTCTCCCCGAAAGTGAATATATGGAGTCAAGGTTGAGGTCGATGGAGCGTCAGGGGGCCCGCGAGGCAGGGGGCGCGCCAGGGGGGTAGGGCGCGCCCCCCACTCTCGTGGACAGGGTGTGGGCCCCCTGATGTGGATCTTTCTTCTAGTATTTTTTATATATTCCAAAATAATTCTCCGTTGATTTTCAGGTCATTCCGAGAACTATTATTTCTGCTCAAAAATAACACCATGGCAATTCTGATAAAAACAGCGTCAGTCCAGGTTAGTTCCATTCAAATCATGCAATTTAGAGTCCAAAACAAGGGCAAAAGTGTTTGGAAAAGTAGATACGACAGAGATGTATCAACTCCCCCAAGCTTAAACCTTTGCTTGTCCTCAAGCAATTCAGTTGATAAACTGAAAGTGATAAAGAAAAACTTTTACAAACTCTGTTTTCTCTTGTTGTTGTAAATATGTAAAGCCAGCATTCAAGTTTTGAGGAAA
The DNA here is from genome assembly GCF_003073215.2 of Triticum urartu. Lineage (NCBI taxonomy): Eukaryota > Viridiplantae > Streptophyta > Magnoliopsida > Poales > Poaceae > Triticum > Triticum urartu. The sequence goes on along the minus strand of NC_053025.1, from coordinate 177,318,082 downwards.
GATTATGAACTAACCATATTCACGATAACACTTAGGTCTCACGTTTACTCATATCAATGACATAATCAACTAGCGAGCAATAATAATAAATCTCGGATGACAACACTTTCTCAAAACAATCATAATATGATATGACAAGATGGTATCTCGCTAGCCTTTTCAGAGACCGCAAAACATAAATGCAGAGCACCTTTAAAGATCAAGGACTGACTAGACATTGTAATTCATGGTAAAAGAGATCCAGGCAAGTCATACCCAATGTAAACTAAAAGTAATGGATGCAAATGACAGCGGTGCTCTCCAAATGGTGCTTTTTAATAAGAGGATGATGACTCGACATAAAAGTAAATCGGTAGGCCCTTCGTAGAGGGAAGCCGGGATTTGTAGAGGTGCCAGAGCTCGATTTTGAAATAGATATGAATAATATTTTGAGTGGTATACTTTCATTGTCAACATAACAACCGAGAGATCTCGATATCTTCCATGCTACAAACATTATAGGCGGTTCCCAAACAGAATGGTAAAGTTTATACTCCCCCTCCACCAACAAGCATCAATCCATGGCTTGCTCGAAACAACGAGTGCCTCCAACTAACAAGAGTCCGGGGGAGTTTTGTTTGCAGTTATTTTGATTTGATTTGCATAAAGCATGGGACTGGGCATCCCGGTGACCAGCCACTTTCTCGTGAGTGAGGAGCGGAGTCCACTCCTCTTGAGAATAACCCGCCTAGCATGGAAGATACAGACAGCCCTAGTTGATGCATGAGCTATTCGAGCATACAAAACAGAATGTTTATTTGAAGGTTTATAGTTTGGCACATACAAATTTACTTGGAACGGCAGGTAGATACCGTATATAGGAATTGGATGCACAAGCAGTATTCCTGCTTAGTACAAGTGAAGGCTAGAAAAAGACTGGGAAGTGACCAGCTAGAGAGCGACAATAGTCATGAACATGCATTAAAATTTATCAACACCGAATGCAAGCATGAGTAGGATATAATGCACCATGAACATAAATATCGTAGAGGATATGTTGATTTTGTTTCAACTACATGCGTGAACATGTGCCAAGTCAAGCCACTCGAATAATTCAAAAGAGGATACCACCCTATCATACCACATCACAACCATTTTAATAGCATGTTGGCACGCAAGGTAAACCATTATAAGCTCCTAGCTAATTAAGCATGGCATAAGCAACTATAATCTCTAATTGTCATTGCAAACATGTTTCTTTCATAATAGGCTGAATCAGGAACGATGAACTAATCCTATTTACAAAAACAAGAGAGGTCGAGTTCATACCAGCTTTTCTCATCTCAATAAGTTCATCATACGATCATCATTATTGCCTTTCACTTGCACGACCGAATAGTGTGTATAATAATAATAGTGCACGTGCATTGGACTAAGTTGGAATCTGCAAGCATTCAATTCAAGAGAGAATACAAGGTAATATGGGCTCTTTGTTAAATCAACAATAATGCATATGAGAGCCACTCAACATTTTCATTATGGTCTTATCCTCTCGGCCCCTAAAGAACAAGAAAAGAAATAAAACTATTTACATGGGAAAGCTCCCAACAAGCAAAAGAAGAACGAGAAATCTTTTTGGGTTTTCTTTTAATTATTACTACTACAGGCATGGAAAGTAAACTGACTAAAAGCTACAACTAAATTTTTTGTTTTTCTTAAGGTTTATCAAACGCATAAGAAGAAAGCATAAAAAGGAAAATAAACTAGCATGGATATTACAATGAAAAAGTATGAGCGCCGACAACTAGCATGAGTGTGTGAGCATGAATGTAATGTCGGTGAGAGATACGTACTCCCCCAAGCTTAGGCTTTTGGCCTAAGTTGGTCTATGGCCACGGCTGGCCTAGCGGATATCCAAAGTAATAGTTGGGTCATACTGAGAAGAATCCCCCTGGTGCCACTGGTTGGCAATCTTTTCCGGATTCCACTGATAAATAGACTGCCGGTGAGGATCAAATTGTGGTTCCGGCTCTGGCTCTATAGCTGGTGTGGGGTTTCGGTAGGAGTGAATGGCCTCCGGCGGAACAAGGTACTTGCCTGCAGATAAGTCAAACAAGGAAGGAGCAGGCAAAGTAATAGTCTCAGGGTGATTTTTATAATATCAGCTTGTACTTAAGCAACTTTTCCTTATTCTTAACGATAAAATCATGTGCTACCATACTCTTATAGTCTAGAAAAACAGGAGGCAGCAACTTTTCTTCTTTCTCATAATGCCTAATAGGTATGTTAAAGTGTGCAGCGAGGCGCGAGGCAAAGATGCCTCCAAGGACAGGGCCCTTAGTATGGTTAAGATTTAACCGCTTTGCAACAATAGCGCCCATACTAAATGTGTCATCATAGAACAAGGCATGGCACAAAATAACAATATCCGAGGCACTAAGGTTGCCACAGTTTCCGCGACCAATTAAGCATCTACTAGCAAATATTGCAAAGTAACGTAAAACAGGAAAATGTATACTAGTAATTCTTGCATCAGAAAACTTCCTCGTTTCCACTACAGCAATTTTATCAATAAACCCTTCCACATCATCATGATGTGGTTCCTCTATGCTGCCATCAAAAGGTATCAAACAGACCCGACAAAAACCACGAAGTTACATCTCCTTACGCTCATCATATAGATAAACTTCCACCATAGGTGGTGAGCTCCTAGCATAGAAATGAAAGTTTTGCACAAAGATATTGGTGAGTAAGAGATACTATTCGCGACAAGGCCATTCACATGGCCAAACCTCCATGGTGCGAGGGAGATTATACTTGGGCTTCTTGTTCTCTTCACTTTGTTTATCCTTCGAGCTTCGGCTCGATGAGCCCCTAAAAAATCTCTTCATCTTTTTTTGAAAATTGCTGAAATTTTTAGTAACTTCAAAATAAAAGTGAACCAACCTCAACAAAATTGATATCAACTACTCCTACAAGTGCCTATAGTCTATATGATGCATTAAAACTACTTTTGACCACATAAATTTGACATGCAAGCTCAAGAAGAAGGTCACCTAAGCAGCAAAAATTTGGAATGAATAAAGCACTAGAACAAAAACTAATTGGACCATTGGAGGAGTCACATACCAAAGAATAATCCCCCAAAGTAGTTTTCTAAATGGAGCTTTGAGCAAGGAGATCGAAAATGGCAGCAAGATGAGCTTGGACTCGGGTTTGAGCTGGTTGGTGATTTTTGTGGGAGGAAGAAGGAGGGGAGCCACCGTGGGCCCATGAGGCAGGGAGGCGCGCATAGGGGGGTGGGACCACCCTGGACCCTCGTGGCTAGGTGCTTGCTCCCCTGCTGCGTTCTCAGTGCCAGATATTCTCAAATATTATAGAAAAACTCATATTTAATTTTTAGGGCATTTGGAGAACTTTTGTTTTCGGGGTATTTTTTATTGCATTGATAACTCAGAAAACAGATAGAAAAATACTATTTTTTGCTTTATTTAATATAAATAACATAAAGAAAAAAGAGGGTACAGAGAGTTGTGTTTTCTAAATTCATCCATCTCATGCTCATCAAAAGGAATCCACTAACAAGGTTGATCAAGTCTTGTTAACAAACTCATTCCGAATTGCAAGAAACCGGAGAATTTTTGAATAACACTAGGTTACCTCAACGGGGATGTGCATGTCTCCAACAATAAGAGTATCATATTTCTTTTTGATAGTAGGAAGAGGAAATTCAAAACCTCCAATAGTAATTGTTGAAATTTTTCCAATAGAATTGATAATGTGGACTTGAGGTTGTTTCCACGGAAAGTGTACCATATGCTCATTACCATTAACATGAAAAGTGACATTGCCTTTGGTGCAATCAATAACAGCCCCTGCAGTATTCAAAAAGGGTCTTCCAAGAATAATCGGGAATATCCAGAATAACAAAGTCCGTTAAAATAGTAACGTTTGCAACCACAACAGGCACATCCTCACAAATACCGAGAGGTATAGCAGTTGATTTATTAGCCATTTGCAAAGATATTTCAGTAGGTGTCAACTTACTCAAATCAAGTCTACGATATGAAGAGAGAGGCATAACACTAACACTAACTCCAAGATCACATAAAGCTGTTTTAACATAGTTTCTTTTAATGGAGCATGGTATAGTTGGTACTCCTGGATCTCAAAGTTTCTTTGGTATTCCACCCTTAAAAGTATAATTAGCAAGCATGGTTGAAATTTCATCTTCCGGTATTTTTCTCTTATTAGTAACAATTTCCTTCATATATTTAGCATAAGGATTCATTTTAAGCATATTAGTAAAACGCATACGCAAAAAGATAGGTCTAATAATTTCAGCAAAGCGCTCAAAATCCTCATCATCCTTTTTCTTGGATGGTTTAGGAGGAAAAGGCATGGGTTTCTGAACCCATGGTTCTATTTCTTTACCGTGCTTCCTAGCAACAAAGTCTCTCTTATCATAATGTTGATTCTTTGATTGTGGGTTATCAAGATCAACATTAGGTTCAATCTCTACATCATTATCATTGCTAGGTTGAGCATCAACATGAACATCATCATTAACATTATCACTAGGTTGATGTTCATTACCAGGTTGTGTTTCAGCATCAGAAATAGAAATATCATTCGGATTCTCAGGTTTGTCTACAACAGGTTCACTAGAAGCATGCAAAGTCCTATCATTTTTCTTTTTCTTCCTTTTAGAAGGACTAGGTGCATCTATATTAGTTCTCTGAGAATCTTGCTCAATTCTCTTAGGGTGGCCCTCAGGATACAAAGGTTCTTGAGTCACTTTACCACCTCTAGTTGCAACTCTAACAACAAAGTCATTATTTTTACTATTCAATTCATTGAACAAATCATTCCGAGCTTTAAGTACTTGTTCTACTTGAGTGGCAACCATAGAAGCATGTTTACTAATAAGTTTAAGTTCACCTTTAACATTAGCCATATAATCACTCAAGTGTTCAATCATGTAAGCATTATGTTTAAATTGTCTACTGACATATGCATTAAAATCTTCTTGCTTAACCATAAAGTTATCAAATGCATCCAAACATTGGCTAGCAAACTTAGTAGGAGGGATTTCAGCTTTATCATATCTACAGAGAGAATTTACCTTTACTACCTATGTCGGGTTATCAAGATCGTGTGTTTCTTCAATAGATGATGAATTAAGACCATGTATTTCTTCAACAGGAAGTAAATTCTTAACATCTTCAGCTTTTATACCTTTTTCTTTCATAGATTTCTTTACCTCTTGCATATCTTCAGGACTGAGAAATAGAATACCCCTTTTCTTCGGAGTTGGCTTAGGAGTTGGTTCAGGAAGTGTCCAATTATTTTCATTAGTCAACATATTATTCAATAGAATTTCAGCTTGATCAACAGTCCTTTCCTTGAAAAAACAACCAGCACAACTATCCAGGTAATCTCTGGAAGCATCAGTTAGTCCATTATAAAATATATCAAGTATTTCATTTTTCTTGAGAGGATGGTTAGGCAAAGCATTAAGTAATTGGAGAAGCCTCCCCCAAGCTTGTGGGAGGCTCTCTTCTTCAATTTGCACAAAATTATACATTTCCCTTAAAGCAGCTTGTTTCTTATGAGCGGGGAAATATTTAGCAGAGAAGTAATAAATCAAATCCTGGGGACTACGCACACAACCAGGATCAGGAGAATTAAACCATATCTTAGCATCACCCTTTAATGAGAACGAAAATAATTTAAGGATATAATAGTAGCGAGTTTTCTCATCATTAGTAAATAGGGCAGCTATATCATTTAATTTAGTAAGATGTGCCACAACAGTTTTAGATTCATAGCCATTGAAAGGATCAGATTCAACCAAAGTAATTAACTCAGGATCAACAAAGAAATCATAATCCTTATCAGTAATAAAGATAGGTGAAGTAGCATAAGCAGGATCATATTTCATTCTAGCATTCAAAGACTTTTCTTTAAGCTTAGCTAATAATTTCTTAAGATCGCTTCTATCATTGCAAGCAAGAAAGTCTCTAGCAGTTTCTTCATCCATAACATAACCCTCAGGAACAATAGGCAATTCATATTTAGGGGGAGAATCTTCATCATCACTTTCATCAATATTATCAGTTTCAATAATGTCATTGTCTCTAGCCCTAGCAAGTTGTTCATCAAGAAATTCACCAAGTGGCACAGTAGTATCAAGCATAGAAGTAGTTTCATCATAAGTATCATGCATAGCAGAAGTGGCATCATCAATAACATGTGACATATCAGAATTAATAGCAGAAGCAGGTTTAGGTGTCGCAAGCTTACTCAAAATAGAAGGTGAATCAAGTGCAGAGCTAGATGACAGTTCCTTACCTTCCCTCGTAGTTGAGGGAAAAATCTTGGTTCTTTGATCTTTCAAGTTCTTCATAATGATAAGCAGATATAAATTCCAAGTGACTCAAAGAATAGAGCTATGCTCCCCGGCAACGGCGCTAGAAAATGTTATTGATAACCCACAAGTATAGGGGATCGCAACAATTTTCGAGGGTAAAGTATTCAACCCAAATTTATTGATTCGACACAAGGGGAGCCAAAGAATATTCTCAAGTATTAGCAGCTGAGTTGTCAATGCAACCACACCTGGAAACTTAATATCTGCAGCAAAGTGTTTAGTAGTAAAGCAATATCATAGTAGTGGCAACGATAGCAAAAGGTAACGGTAGCAAAAGTAATATTTTTTGGTTTTGTAGTGATTATAACAGTAGCAATGGAAAAGTAAATAACCGAAGAACATTATATGGAAACTCATAGGCATTGGATCGGTGATGGAGAATTATGCTGGATGCGATCGATCATGTAACAGTCATAACCTAGGGTGACACAGAACTAGCTTCAGTTCATCAATGTAATGTAGGCACGTATTCCGAATATAGTCATACGTGCTTATGGAAAAGAACTTGCATGCCATCTTTCGTCCTACCCTCCCGTGGAAGCGGGGTCCTAATGGAAACTAAGGGATATTAAGGCCTCCTTTTAATAGTGTACCGGACCAAAGCATTAACACATAGTGAATACATGGACTCCTCAAACTACGGTCAGCACCGGTAAGTATCCCGATTATTGTCACTTCGGGGTTAATTGATCATAACACATAAAAGATGACTATAGACTTGCAAGATAGTATCAAGAACTATCATATATTGATGAAAACATAATAGGTTCAGATCTAAAATCATGGCACTCGGGCCCTAGTGACAAGCATTAAGCATAGCAAAGTCATAGCAACATCAATGTCAGAACATAGTGGATACTAGGGATCAAACCCTAACAAAACTAACTCGATTACATGATAAATCTCATCCAACCCATCACCGTGCAGCAAGACTATGATGGAATTACTCATGCATGAAGGTGAGCATCATGAAATTGGTGAGGGAGGAAGGTTGATGATGACGATGGCGACGGATCCCCCTCTCTGGAGCCCCGAACGGACTCCAGATCAGCCCTCCCGAGAGAGTTTAGGGCTTGGCGGCGGCTCCATATGGTAAAACGCGATGAATCCTTCTCTCTGATTTTTTTCTCCCTGAAAGTGAATATTTGGAGTCAAGGTTGAGGTCGATGGAGCGTCAGGGGGCCCACGAGGCAGGGGGCGTGCCCAGGGGGGTAGGGCGCGCCCCCACCCTCGTAGACAGGGTGTGGGCCCCCTGACATGGATCTTTCTTCCAGTATGTTTCATATATTCCAAAATAAATCTCCGTTGATTTTCAGGTCATTCCGAGAACTTTTATTTCTGCACAAAAATAACACCATGGCCATTCTGCTGAAAATAGCATCAGTCCGGGTTAGTTCCATTCAAATCATGCAAGTTAGAGTCCAAAACAATTGCAAAAGTGTTTGGAAAAGTAGATACGGCGGAGACGTATCAGAGGGTGACCTACTCCTCTTCACGGTTGGAGGAATGAAGCTTCCCGGCAACTTCGAGCCCTACTGAGGCGCAGGGGTCTCCGATGAGGATGAGCGATGCGAGCAGCTCGGGCCTGACTGAGAGCTGGAGTCGACTCCCGTGGCTGCCAGTTGCTTCGTAGGAGGGTCTTAGTCCCAAAAAGGCGAGAGGACTATCGGCGCACCGTGTCCGGCTTGCTACCCTTGGAGGTAGTCTTCTTTACCTTCTTGGCTGCAGGCACAGGAACGGGAACCATTGCTCCCCTGCTGGCCATCCGCTTATGAGGGCACTGGTCCAAGATTTGCTCGGGGGCTTGAGGGCCTGCCACGAGCCACTCCTCCCCGGGCTGCCCCACCTCCTCTGCTCCTTCTTCTTCCTGAGCCTCTGCTGCCGGGCGTATAAAGCCTCAATCCCGGCAGGATCGCCCCGGCAGGATTGTAGCGCCCAAGATGCGATTCTATCCGAATCACGTGATGAATTCATGATTGGGGCAAAATCGCATTTCGAGCGCATAGCAAGGTGGATATCATTACAACATACCATGTAGTAAATAGATGAGAATACAAGATAAAGGATTACACTCGCGACAAGCTACAACATGAATACAATAGTACATCAGTACATAGCAATCATCATACAAAAGAGCAGGATCCGACTACGGATGAAATCAAACAAAAAAGAAGAACGACATCCACCCTGCTAATCCCAGGCTCCCAATGTTGACGTGCTGGGAATAGGGGTAACCAGGCTCGCCTGCCTGTGGCCCGGGGCGTGGCTCCACCAACGGTCTGGTACGACCCATCTTCATCAGCAACCACTCAAGACCCTTGCGAGGGGCCAAGCCTTGTGAGGCGGACGACACCAAGACCTCCCCAGGGGCGGCCTCCTAGGCTGGCTCCCGAGGAGCATAGATATCTATGCAAGGGGCACCTCGCGAGGTCCACCTGACGTGAGCCATGACGACCAAGGCCAGGCGGGCGCCAGCGGGCGCAAAGTGTCAGTTTCCTCTTTGGTGCTAAGGAAGCAGGCGCAGGCGAGGAGTCCCGAGGCATCAGGAAAAGGTTTCCATATCGGTGCAACAAGACCAAGACCAGCAGGATGGCAGGATGGAGGTCACCGCAGAGCCCACGACAGCGTCACCACCAGAGCCATTGGCAGGCGAAGACCACCTTTTGTCAGGATAACTTGTACTAGTTGTCTCCCTTCAAAATTGGCCATTGTGGGATCCCTTCCCGCTGAACATTTGGGAAGAGGACCCGGGCCTCTATAAATAGGGCTAGCCACCACCATAGCAGGGGACAGATCATTCGGACCATCCTCAAACACACCAACTCATCGAGCTCAAGAACACCTCTCCTCAGGAGGCTGTTCATCCGCTATACTAGTTTGTCCTTAGCCCACGAGGCAATCCACCACACCACACTGGAGAAGGGTATTACACCACAACGGTGGCCCGAACCAGTATAAACTCTCGTGTCTCTTGTTCCATGGGTTCGGCGAGCTAAGCATTGAGATAGTTGTGAGAGCGAGGTAGGGAGAGATCTTCGTGCGCACCCCATTGTTTGAACCTCAAGGGTTTGCCGGAACCCGAAAATCTGACATTTGGCGTGCCAGGTAGGGGTGCGCCGAAGTTTTCTTCTCCATCTACCGACTCGACGTTGCCCTGCGACTCCAATGTCTGATGGCCCAAGGACCCAAGCCGACCATTGGGCGGCCTGGCCTGCCCGAGCACCGCCATCCGCTCCAGAAGACCTCAACTCCACGCTCCAGGCGGCCCACGTGCCGCCTAACACCCGCGGGCGCGGGCAGTGCGGGCCGCCGCCGCCGCCTTCACACCACGGTGCACGCGCGCAGCCGCGTGGTGCTCAGGTTATGCTGCGGCGAAGGCACCACACACTCGGCAGGAGCAGGCGAACATGCAAGCCGCGCTCATCGTGGCACGGAAGCTGCTGCAGTGCAGGCTAGCGGAGAGCAACCGCGATGCACTACTGGAACGAGTCGCCGAGCTACTGGACGCCGCCTGCAGGGGTACGCCGCCTGCAGGGGTACGCCGCCTTTTTGCTCCTTAACCACACCCCAGGTCGTGGCGGAAGCGTGTGCGAGGCCAGGGCGAGCCCGCGCACCCCGTGGGGCGTCAGGGAGATCCAACGATGCTGGCGCGAGTCCTGGTGCGGGCCGTCCTGCCGCAACCATGCCATCGCTAGGAGGGACAAGCATTGACGGCCGGCCGTGAGGAAGCGCCAGGATGCCACACGGCAGCCACCAAGGCCATGCGCCGCAACTGGCGGCTCAAGGTGAGGGGCACCTTAGCGGCGGCTCTGGTGAGATGATCACAGACGCCTACGTGCCCCGCATGGTGAACCTGGAATACTTGCCGGGGGAAGGCCCCAATCCGTTCCCCAGACCAGGATGGGCGGCTAGAGGGCCTGAAGCACAGGGATTCCCTGAGCCACCCGGAGGCTTCACCGACACCTTGAGCGACGACGATGGCGGGGTACGGTTAATACCTTAGGAGCAAGCTTACGCTAACCCTGAACTGCAAGAGAACTAGGCGGCGATAGCAGTTAGAGACCTCAGGGCAGTGGCCCAGCCATTGGCAGTAGTGGTGCTCTGGGGGCTGTGCGGGAGAGGCCCGGAGCAAGGCCCCCCCTACGCCACACAGAGAAATGTGCTGCACGGAGGTATGCCCTCTGCCGGGGGAAGCACCGGCGAGCCTTTCCCCTCGGTAGAGGACCCGTGGTCGCTGAGGGCGCCGCCAGTGTCCTCTTTGCCCCATGGTCTCGTCTTGGTTTCCGGATGCCCCAATGGTGGTCAAGGATGGCGCAGGGCAGGGCCCTAGCCTAGCGATATGAAGTAAGGCTCACGCCTGTGAAGGTCTCCGCTCGTGACACTCTCATGTAATAATGAGTGGGGTTGTACATGCCCAGAGTCTCCGGAGTGCCGCCCTCGGGCCTCAGGGGCTCCCACCCACGTCCTAGTGGAAGCACCATGCTCCGTGCTGGCCGTCGACACTGTGCCCCAATGACTATGCTCACAGCCAGTGAAAGCATTTAGCTTCGCGCTGGTGGGAAGACAAGAAGACTAGATAGGTGCCAGACGCGGCCATTTTCTTTCTACCCCTTTTTTGTAGCTTCATTTGCCGCCTTTTGGATTTGACCTTGAAGTCGTGTTTTCATTTGCAAGCGTGGGGGGGGGGTCTTCGCTCGTTCGTGTTGATTTTCTGAGTTGTCTGGTTAAACGCCTTGTTTTGAGGTCACACCTCACGGGCGGGGGCTGGGCGTGGTATGCGCACACTATGCGCACAACCTGCCATACTCTGGCGCTTGTTTCTCGCGAGGCCCTCTCAGATGGACTAGCACGCTCTTCAAAAGCCCAAAACTCGCGAGCCCGTGATGGACTCCTCTCAAGAGCCCGCAGAATACACATCGGAAACTACAAGACTAGTTCGAGGCCCGCCTGGGCTGAGGTAAGTTACAACAACAAGCCGCGGGGGAGCTCGTGGGCTCACAAAAGCATGTTTCAGGTCTGGCTTAAGGAATAAAATAGTTGTCTAATTACATGAGTGCCTCCCCCTCCCCAAAATTCTATTACACCTTGAGGGACCATGCCCAAGCTTTCGCGTGTAGGTTTGAAGTAAAGGAGCGCGGGCTTAATGGGACATGTCGCTTGTAGCATCTTCCAAATCGCTCCCAGACACACTGCTGACGCTATCGATGGCATCATCGTCGCCATCATCAACCACCCTGCCTTCCTCTGCCACGACCACCACCGCGCCGTCCTTGGAAGCAAAGGCCCTGACCAGAGTGTCCACACTATCGTCCACCCAATGCGCCAGGTTGTGCCGGATAGCTCTGGGCACTGGAGCAATGGCGGCCTTGAAGTTGATGTGGGGATCGATGTTCTGGAGATGACTGAAAACGTGGGAGAATGCGCGCCCAAGGAGTCCTCGGCTCCTTTCCTCAGCAAGCTCACGAGCCCTCTCGGCTCGGTCATCCAGGCGTTTCACGACGTTGGTAAAGAAGCGGAAGTGGCTGACATAGTCTTCTGTGTGGGGGTGAGGGGCGTGTTCGTCACAGATGGCGCCCAGCACCTGGTTGGCCCTTGCTTTGAGGGCCCGGAGCATGGGAACGTGCTCCCGCTGCAATGTCTACCGGCGGAGCACTTCCTCCCTACTTTGCTGTGCGAGGGACTTAGCGTCAGCAAGCCGCCGATGTAGAGGGAGCAGTTCGGCATGGGTGGAGGCCAATTCAGCCTGGATGGAGATCAGGTCCGCCTCAACGGCCTTTTCGCACTACTCCACTTCCTCAAGCATCGACCTGAGGGCGGTTGTTCTGCCCTCAGCTTCGGCTTCCACGAGCTTCAGCTTCAGGTCGTGTCTGTTGGCGAGGTCTGCACGAGCCTCCGCCACCCTACGGTCGACTTCCTCTTGGATCCTGGCCTCGCGCGTGGTGGTGGCATCCTTCGCCCGGGCGACCTAGCGCTCCCTTGTTGTCGGTGTCAAAACCGGCGGATCACGGGTAGGGGGTCCCGAACTGTGCGTCTAAGGCGAATGGTAACAGGAGGCGGGGAACACGATGTTTTACCCAGGTTCGGGCCCTCTTGATGGAGGTAAAACCCTACGTCCTGCTTGATTTATTCTTCATGATATGAGTATTACAAGAGTTGATCTACCACGAGATCGGAGAGGCTAAACCCTAGAAGCTAGCCTATGGTCTGATTGTATGTTGTCCTACGGACTAAAACCCTCCGGTTTATATAGACACCGGAGGGGGCTAGGGTTACACAAGGTCGGTTACAAAGGAGGAGATATACATATCCGTATTGCCTAGCTTTCCTTCCACGCCAAGTAGAGTCCCATCCGGACACGAGACGAAGTCTTCAATCTTGTATCTTCATAGTCCAACAGTCCGGCCAAATGATATAATCCGGCTGTTCGGATACCCCCTAATCAAGGACTCCCTCAGTTGCCCCCGAACCAGGCTTCAATGACGATGAGTCCAGCGCGCAGTGTTGTCTTCGGCATTGCAAGGCGGGTTCTTCTCCATCTTTCGAACGTTTGTAAAGCAGCGTCCGGTCCCATAATTGTTTGGACCTCCTGGCTTCTGTGCCCAATAAGGACTTTCTCCCACGCGTCAAATGAATACGAGGCGCCAGGGCGTTTTTACATTCGCCCCCCTAGCCAGATAAATAAATTGTTTATTAAAGGGATGGGGATCCTTAGATCCGATTCATACCATCCTCCCCCAGCGAGAATCCATCAGAGCGCGTCTCGGAAAGATCCATTCCAGCATGGCCGACCTCCGCAGCTCCTCCTCCCGCCCCCGTAGCCCTAAGCCCAGTGATTGGGAGAGGTGTTCAGTCCCGCACAGTCGACTAGTCGAACTGCAGACTAAGGGATTTCTCCCTCCGGCGTATATGGTACCCGTTCGAGCCGGGCTTGCCACCTACAAAGGCGGGGAGCAAGAGGACAGCTTTCCCTGTCCCTCTATGGGGGAACGGGTCTGCCTTGTTCCCTATTTATTAAGGGGACTCGGATTTCCATTTCATCCGTTCCTCTACGGGCTCCTGGAGTTCTACGGCCTCCAATTACACAATTTCACCCCTGCCTCCATTCTACATATCGCCGGCTATGTTGCTCTCTGCGAGTTGTTCCTGGGCTGCGAGGCTCACTTCGAGCTATGGAAAAGGCTATTTTGCCTCGTCCCTCGCACGTAGAGGGGTTCACTTTATCAAGTGGGCGGAGCCGAAATATGGCGCATCGCCTATACTGGATACCTGTCCGGTACCCCGAAGAAGTCGTCCGAAGATTGGCCTTCAGAATAGTTTTATATGGAGGACGTTCCCCTTCCGGACCCTATTTGGCGGGGTCTTCCTGAGTTCAACAAAGCTCCTCTGAAGAAACGCCGAAGTTGGCGCCCACGGAGCCCCCAGGTGGAAGACAATGGAGAAGTCCTCTATCTGATGAACTGGATTAAAGCACTGGCTCAATCAGGATTGACAGTAATCCAAGTTATGTCGATTTGCATAATGCGGGGAGTGCAGCCAATCCGATCATAGTCCGTAGCAACTCCCAAGGCGGCGATGCGATCCAAGAGTTCGTTTAGGGAAGAGAGCTCCATTGGATCCATCTGCTTGGCGAATTCCGAGCTGACGTGGAGGCTGTTTTTGATGACCCGAGAAGTCATCGTCGGTGCAGCGGCCGAACAAGCAGTCATGACGAAACTGCCTAGCCGAAGAGTTTGGCCGACAGCCAGAGCTCCCCCGACGGTAATGTTGCTTTTAACAACGAGATGAGGCATCCTTTCTTACGGCGACATCACAGAGGAACTCTCAATGAAAGCACCAATGTCGGTGTCAAAACCGGCGGATCTCGGGTAGGGGGTCCCAAACTGTGCGTCTAAGGCGGATGGTAACAGGAGGCAGGGAACATGATGTTTTACCCAGGTCCGAGCCCTCTTGATGTATGTAAAACCCTACGTCCTGCTTGATTTATTCTTGATGATATGAGTATTACAAGAGTTGATCTACCACGAGATCGGAGAGGCTAAACCCTAGAAGCTAGCCTATGGTCTGATTGTATGTTGTCCTACGGACTAAAACCCTCCGGTTTATATAGACACCGGAGGGGGCTAGGGTTACACAAGGTCGGTTACAAAGGAGGAGATATACATATCTGTATTTCCTAGCTTGCCTTCCACGCCAAGTAGAGTCCCATCCGGACACGAGACGAAGTCTTCAATCTTGTATCTTCATAGTCCAACAGTATGGCCAAATGATATAATCCGGCTGTCCGGATACCCCCTAATCTAGGACTCCCTCACTCGTCTCCAACCGCTCAAGATCAAGGTTGCGCTCTGTGGCCTTCAGCATCAGCGCCTCCTCGCGCTTCAAGATCTCTTCCTCTTCGGAAGGCGCCCCCTTCATCGATGCCAAGGCAGCCATACGTGCCTCAACCTGCTGCTCCAGGGAGGCGTTCAGAGCTCGGAGCTCACCTTCTCGCTTCTCTGCGGCCTCGCTGTGGTGGTCAGCCTCCCTGGCCTCCTCCAAGGCTCGGGCGCTGGACTCGCATGAGGTAGCAAGGGATGCATCGACCTGCACACTGGCGCACTCGCGCTGGAGACGCCCGAGGTCGAGGGCCACCTTCAGCTGATCCCATTCGTCCGCAAACCGAAGGCCTTCGGTTTCAAGACGGGCGTCAACATCCACAAGCTCTTCCCTGAGCCGGCCCAGCGCTCCCATTGCCTCACGGAAGAGCTCATGACAGACGGCGCCGCGCTTGCGCGCAAGCTCGAACATATGGCCAGGCCCGTCCTCCGTGCCAGGGGTCGATGGAGGACCAGTAAGGCGGGGCCTCGTTGCTCGAAGATGAGGCCAGCGCCGAGGTCATCTAGCCGCGGGCAATAACCAATGGCGGGGCACTCGGCACACTCCTCACGCCCCTGGCGGGACCATGAAGGAGGAACGACAAGAGCATAGAATCAAGGCGCCAGGCCGGCGCATCTACCTCCTCGGCAGGCCCCGCACCATGCACGGCGGGCCCGAAGCAGAGGGCCTGAAGCGGGCGGAGGTCACTTCTCAGGAGATGTCATCTCCTTGGCAGAAGGGGCCCTAAGGAACTGCAGTCAGGAGGAGAAGCCGTGCTAAAAAATTACAAAGACAAGGTACTCACTCGTGTATGGAAATGTACTACCTCTGCTTCAATGGCTAGAAGGTGTCATCGCTGCAGCTTCAAGACCCCTTCCTCTTGCGGAGCGCTTCGAAGTTTGGTCGGGCGTGCCTGGCATGGCTCCTGAGGAGGCGACCTCAGGAACGCTGGCCCGCATGGAGTCCCCGGTCCCCGCCTCGTGGTGACTCGCCAGGGCCCCGGGGGCTTCGCTAGGCCCCCTCATGACGGCTCTCTCGAGTTCCAGTTGACGAAGATTCAGGAGCCCTAAGCGACGCCGGTTCCTCAGCGACCGCGTCGCCAGTGTTCGACGGTGACCGCCCACCTGCGGCCACTTTAGGGGCGAGCACCACGCAGGCGACGACCAAGGGGGCCACGAAGATGGGGCTCTCGCGAGGCCCTTCAAGGTCAGCTGGGCGTAGTCCCCATTTGTCGAAAGGGGGCATCTGCATCGCGAATTCCACCTTGTTCGAGCAGTAGTACAAGAGGTAGCCCTCCTTCGACATTTTTGCTGGCGATGGGTCTCCCATCGGGAGCTCAAGCACAGTGTGTTGCGCCTCAAGAGGAAGCCCGGGCTCATGAAGCCTCATGCGGTCCTTCCGGCCGGAGAAGGTCCACATTGGACGAGAATGGCGCTGCAGTGGGGCAATGCGGCATCAGAAGAACATCACGCCGAGGTCCTTCAGCCTAGTCTGCCGGCACCAGACATGGGCAAGACGCGGGTCAGTGAGCTTGTCGTGCTCCCGGCAGGAGCTGGCAGCAGCTGGTGCCATCGGAAGCAAGAGCAGGCGGCTGCGCACGTCGACGTCCACGATCACTCAACGCCTCCGGAATTCGCTCACAGACCGCGAAAGCTCGAAGTCAATCCCCACACCAGCCGTCGTAGGCACGGCCTAGAAGCTCAGGCATCCGGAGCGCTATCGGGGATCAGTCAGATGCAACGAGAAGAAGCGGTGAAGTCGGGACATGGAGGGAGCAATGCCCACCATGGCCTCGCAGACAAAGGCAAAGACAGCGAGAAGGATGATGGATTGAGGATCTAGGTGCAGCATATTGATTTGGTAGTGAGAGAGCATGGCGTTGAAGAAGGCGTAGAAAGGGGGAATCAGGCCAGGCCACAGGGCGTGAAGGTGAATGGGGGTCTCGGTGGCTGTCCTATCGACCGTCGCACGAGATGTGGGCCAAACCACCGTCTCCCTCCATTCATTGAAGCCGGCGGCGACTGCTGGGCGAACCTTGTCCATCGCCTCCTGGTTGAGCACCACCGACCGCTCGACGACGGTGCTTCGGCTGGAGCCTGGGGCTTCTTCCTTCCCTTCTTCTTCTGGCTCGGCACCATGGTGATGGACAGGGTCGGATCCTGGCTGGGTTGGAGGAGGAGACCGTTGCCTTTGGGAAGACGGAGGAGTTGGGGAATGCGCTGCCAGCAGGAAGGTGGGTTGTGTAGACAACTGTGGCCGCCTAGCTAGGCGGATATCAAGACGGCGTGGGGAAGCGGAGACGCCCACGTCTTGTCAATCGCCATGCGTCAATCGAGGCTGCAGGCGGTGGGGGCCCCCGCCCCTCTAAACTTGCCCTTTGGCTTTGCCTCGAATCCAAGTCCGAGCACGCCTTGGGCGTGGGGGCTACTGTGGGCATCCTGGGAATAGGGGTACCCAGGCTAGCCTGCCTACGGCCCATGGCGTGGCTCCACCAACAGCTGGTACGGTCCATCTTCATCAGCAACCACTCAAGACCCTCAGGAGGGTCCAAGCCTCGCGAGGCGGACGCCACCAAGACCTCCTAGGGGCGGCCTCGCTAAGCTGGCTCCTGAGGAGTGGAGATATCTTTGCAAGGGGCACCTCACGAGGTCCGCATGGCGTGAGCCATGATGACCAAGGCCAGGTGGGAGCCAACGGGTGTAGAGTGCCAGTTTCCTCTTTGGTGCTCAGGAAGTAGGCGCGGGCGAGGAGTCCCGAGGCATCAGGGAAAGGTTTCCATATTGGTGCACCAAGACCAAGACCAGCAGGAGGGCAGGACGGAGGTCACCGCGGAGCCCACGGTGGCGTCACCACCAGAGCCTTTGGTAGGCGAAGACCACCTTTTGTCAAGATAACTTGTACTAGTTGTGTCCCTTCAAAATTGGCCGTTGTGGGATCCCTTCCCGCCTAACATTTGGGAAGAGGACCCGTGCCTCTATAAATAGGGCTAGCCGCCACCATTGCAGGGGACGGATCATTCGGACCATCCTCAAACACACCAGCTCATCGAGCTCAAGAACACCTCTCCTCAGGAGGCTGTTCATCCACTGTACTAGTTCATCCTTAGCCCACAAGGCAATCCACCACACCACACTGCAGTAGGGTATTACACCACAACGGTGGCCCGAACCAGTATAAACTCTCGTATCTCTTGTTCCTTGGGTTCGGTGAGCTAGGCCTTGAGATTGTTTTGAGAGCGATCTAGGGAGAGATCTTCGTGCGCACCCCGGTGTTTGAACCTCAATGGTTTGCCGGAGCCCGTAGTCCGACACCCAACTCGGAACCTGTCCCATAATCGAAGACGAAGAGGCAGAAGAACTCCAAAACAAGCAAGGATCACTCTCACGTCAAAGCATCGCTTTACCTGTACCTGCAACTAGTGTTGTAGTAACCTGTGAGCCACGAGGACTCAGCAATCCCATTACAATGGGTATCAAGACTAGCAAAGCACTATGCATTTTGTATGGTGGCTAACTTATGAGTACAATAACAAGAAGAGTTAATACGCATAACGCTTGCAACTAGTAATGATCAAGAAGTGATCCTGGACTACTTACGAGTCAAACCTAACCCCACTATGTTTCCTTCTTGAACTCATTCGAAAAGAGACGGTCACGGTTACACCACGGTTGTTGTATTTTATTTCGGATCTGGTGTCAAGTTCTCTACAACCGGATATTAAAAATTTCCATCTGCCACATAACCGCGGGCATGGCTTTCGAAAGATCAAACCTTGCAGGGGTGTCCCAACTTAGTCGATCACAAACTCTCACGATCAACGGAGGAAAATCCTCCTTCCGGAACAACCCGATCAAGCATGGAATCCCGATTCACAAGACATTTCGACAATGGTAAAACAAATCCAGCAAGACCTCTCGACGTGCCGACACCCTGATAGTAGCCGCACGTATCTCGTCTCAGGCCATGATAAGATAGGTCAGCCTACGAGTAAAACCAATCCTTGAGTTGCCCCGTGGTGGAATCATAGTATGCCCGTTTTGGACCAACACTCATGAGGAGCACTGGCCCAGGGTTGTAAATTAATTATCCTCGGGGCCCGGGAAGTCCCTATGCAAGTTTTAGTTGTTATTAGGCAAATGGTAAAACCAAAGTTGGGCCTTGCTGGAAGAGTTTTATTCAAAGCAAACTGTCAAGGGGGGCCATAAACCCCGACCGTGTTAGCAACGGAAAATCAAGGAACATAACACCGGTATGACGGAAACTAGGGTGGCAAGAGTGGAACAAAACTCGAAGCAAAAGGCCGAGCCTTCCACCATTTACCAAGTATATAGATGCATTAATTAAATAAGACATATTGTGATATCCCATGATATCCATGTCCCAACACGAAATAATGTCCAACTACACCTGCAACTAGCAACGCTATAAGAGGGGCTGAGCAAAGCGGTAACATAGCCAAACAACGGTTTGCTAGGATGGTGGAAAGGTTAGAGGTTATTTCATGGCATATAGGGAGGCTTGATAAACAAGTGGTGGGTAGCGCGACATAGCGATAGCATCGAGACAACTAGCATAGCAAAGATAGTAGTGAGATCCAAGGTGACGATCATCTTGCCTGAAATCCCGCCAGGAAGAAGACCGAATGCATGAACTAGACGAACCAACATAGTCGAACAGAGCCTCACAATTGCAACATAACCGAAACTATTGAGAAGGACCACAATCGGAAAGAAGGAAACAACATGGTAAACACAGTAGCATAAACATGGTATGATGCACAACTAAGTATGATGCATGTCCATTTTAATGAGGCATGGCATGGCAAAGTGCAACAAACGATACTACCAATTAAGTGGATCTCAATAATATGCAACAGGTTTCATATTGACGAAACACCACATTCATTTATTTAGTTATCTCCCGTTTATGTACCCAACAATATTAAATGGTGTTAAACATGGCAAGACGTGAAGCATAAGTAAACTAACTATTTAGGCAAGTTTAAATGAGGCCGAAACAACAAACAACAATTACGAAAAATCCCCACGTGCATATTTTGGATTTGGTACTGTTCTCCCTAAAACCACAATTTAGAGTTGCTAAACATGCAAAACTAAGTGCACCATGCTAATCTATGCATTTTTCCACCCCATTTACATATAAAGTTTATTTAATTCAGAGCTACAATTATTTAGTTATGAAATAAAGCATTTTAGCATGGCATTTATGCAAATTAAATGCAAACAACATTTTAATCATTTTGAACATGGATGAAAGTTGGACAATATAAAACAAGATGAAATTCTAAGCATTTTATATGTTGAAATCATTTTAATCCGATGCACGGTTGTTGAGTTATTATATGCATGAACAATGAGGGTTTTTCTACAAATCTGTAAAACCTGGGAATTGATTAAATTCGTCCAGAGAAAAAACACTATACGAGCCGAATCTGATTGGGCCAACAGTGGAAAAGGCTGGGGTTCTCACATTAGACTGGAAGCAGGAGCAGCCGGGCCTTGGGGCATGGCTAGGCTGATGGAAGAAGGAAGGCCGACGCAGGGGCTACTTCTGGGCTCGATCGAAAGGGTCAAGCGGCTTGGGGCTTCGCTCGAGGAGGTCGAGATGCAGGCGAACAGAGGGGACAAGGCGCTCGTGTTCTGATGAAGCAGAGGGACGCAACGGCTCGATGCAGAGGCTCAGCAGCAGCGGGACTTGCAGTGGCAGCGGCGGGACATGGCAGCATGCCGGCGGTGCGGATCATAGGCGAAGGAGAGCCGGCCTAGGTGTGGCCAGATCTGGTCTTGAACGGGGCAAGAAGGACGGAGCTTGAGACCGATGCCGCAGGGGCGTCAGCAGAATGGGATCACGCTGGGAAAGATCGGGGGCACCACGGGCGGCGTTCTCGTCGAGGTACTCCTCCAGGAAGTAGAGTAGCGGCGACAGGAATTAGCGCCTTGCGTGGGCTCCGACGACGCGAATCTCCAAGAAGATGGCGGCGTTGCTGTTACAGAGAACAGAGGGGGAGTCCAGTGAGACAGAGAGAGAGAGCTTTAGCGTAGGATAGAAAGGGGCAAGGCCAGGCGGGCGCCAGCGGACGGAGCAGCTCTGGAGGTGGCGCTCGCCGGCGCGGCCGAGAGTCTGGCTGCTGATGCTCGACGGGTTGGAAAAGGCTCCGGCGAGGAGGCTGGGAGGGGTGCACGAGGCCTCGGGCAGCTGCAGGGGCTTGGGCTCCATGGCTGCGAGGGGATCGAGGAGGAGCAAGACACGTGCAAGGATGGATCGATGGATTTGGAAGGTGCTGAAATAGGAGGGAGGTGGTTGGCTGGTTGTGGATCCCGATGGAGAGAGTGGCAGCAGTGTGAGGAAAATGAGGGAGTTGGTGTAGGGTTAGGGTAGGTTTACATTGATTAAATAGGTAGGTGGTTTAGAGGGTGGAATGATTTCAGACCCTCCGATTAGATTGGATAGTCGAGAAAAATAGTCCAGGGAGTTCAAATGAGAAAACGAAAATGTTTTGGGGATGTTTGGGATGATCCGGACCCATCGGTCACAAGTGCCCGGTTCGGGTCGGGGTATGTTTCGTACGCGCACGGAGGGGGATTTGTGCACTGTGAAGAGAGAGGTTAGGCTGACGCGGTCAAGCGTGTGGTTGGACTGAGAATGGTCAACGAAAACAAGCGGTCTCAAAACATGCCATAGAGACAAGGAGAGAAGCGGCAACTACGAATGGCTATGAGTTATATGAAAAACGATGGCAGTGGACCACCGATGCAATTCAAATGATGACATGATGAATGAAACTATGAAATAAAACACATGGCAACAACGAATTAACTAGAAGGCTTCTGGAGGGTCGATCTTGGGTCGTCACAACACTCCCCAACATAGAAGAGATCTCGCCCGAGATCTAAGGATGGCACCAAAGAGAAGCAGAAGAGGAAGAGGTAAAACAAAGTTGCTTCTTTAACAAACGAGTGAAACCATGAACCTTGAGAGGTTTAACAAATTGAAAGAAAGAATACAATGGAGATGAACGAGATGGCAAGCAATCCGTTAGCAAAGAGGAACAAGGAATACGACAAGAACCAAGAGCTCAAGGAACAATACGGACTTTGAACCCACTTTGGTTAAAGAGAAGCAAGGAAAGAAGAATTCAGCAACACTCTGACTAAAAAGAGAGGCATGACTTGATAAGATAAAAGGAACTTGGATAGAGTACACAACACTCATGTTTAATGGAAAAGCAAGGAAAAGAACATGATCTTGAGAAAACGAGATGATTGGTCGAAGAGAGCAACATCACAATGCCTCCGGAACAAACGGATAAAAGCTAGATCATCAGAATAAGATAACGGAGAAGGAAATGATAACTTCTACCACAATTGAATTTGGAAAGCATCCTTGCAAGAAGGTTAGAACGGAGTAGTTGGAAAACCGGCAACGAAAAGAATATGCTTGTAGTTGGCTTATGGAAACATCTCAACATTATGAGGTGACAAACAGCCACTAATGGAAACCATTGATTTGAGTGAGAGCATGAAAGCGAGGAAAAACTTGTTTCACTACGAGAATAGGAGGAAACTTGGATTATCGATAGACACCACAATTAGCAACATTCCTTAGGGAAGGCTTTTAGGTGAAATCTATACAAAGATAAACTCCAATGAAGAAATTGATGGATTTAAAATGCCTCATTCTTGACAATTTGTGAATCATGAAACACAAAGGTAAATTGTCAAGAATGACATCACAACACGTCAAAAGATAAGATACAAATAACTACACTTCGGAATGCAAGATGAAGAATGCTTGAGCTCCTCTAAAAAGAATCTTGAAGAACACTAGAGAGTGAATTAAATCCTTGATGAACCATCATGTAGAGCCTCCTGAAGAACTTTGGTAATAAAGAAATGATCAAACGAAAGGAAAGTTGAAAATAACTCCGGTAGAAGCCTTGTAATGTGTTGAAATTGATACCATGAACGAACTCCGGTAGAAAGAATTAAATCATCATGAGGAAACAAAAATAAGAGTTATGTCATGCTTACCATTCATCAACTTAAATTGCTGACAAGCAACGGATAGGCATGCTACTTATTCTCATTGAAAAGGATTGAGGAGAGATATAGTGCAAAGTTGAGGAAGTCTTTGATGGATCATCGGTATGGTTTTTGGGAAGAACAAATGAATTGACACGATAACAAGAGAAGAGGGATCTTGAATAGACCACCGTAAGAATTGAAAACAAACTAAGCATGGAACGAATAACCGGTAAGAACTAGAAAACGAATGAAAATACTTGAGGGAATTTAGATACGAGAGATTGAAGATATCACGAGCTGACTAAAGAATACTTGAGTGAAGCACTAGAAGAAATTGGAGATGCACGAAGTGGCAACAATTTAGAATAATTGGAGAACGAAAGCTAAAAACTAAGAACGAATAACTCTGAAATGATGGGCTGCGGAGAATCAAACTGAAAAGACTCCTGGAATGCTTCAGATTGATATGAAAAGAATTTCTCACAATTGAAAATAATTGTAAGGATGGCACAAAGCTTGAACCGTGAATCTTCAACAGAACAGACCAAGATTTAGAGAAAAATTCTTCTTCAGTCTTCCAAGCTAGGAATGATGACGAGCAACACCACCAAAATTGTTGACACACTCCGGAATAATTTCAAGAAAGAAGTGAGCCAGCGATGACATGAATTTGGAAGCGATATAGAAGGAGGCATCTGACTGATGATAATTCATTCTTACGTCAAACTTTGAAAAGAATTTGAGAATAACTTCGGAAAAATTAGAAGTGCCAAGTAAGATCCTGGGAAAAGACCTGTGGGTTAGGGCTCACTGAAAAGAAACACTATTGAATGATTTTTAAGGAGAGATTGCACCGGTTGAATTAAAATGGATTGAATGAGATAACAACCTCAAAATAGCTTGAACGTTTTAAGACACAAATCTTCTGAAATATCTTGAGCACTCCAGATATGAATAGAGAGAGGTGAATAAATAGGAGGGACTTTGATAAGAAGTTCCAACATGGAAAAACATGTGAAACAAGAGGAACATATATAATCAACATTGAAGATTGAATTTAGTCCACTAAAGAAGAAAAAAACGAGAATGAATGAATGATTAACTTGAAGCTCCTGAGCATCTTCACGAGGCATCGTTGGATGAAACTTGGAAGAAAAGGATGTCCGAACTTCACATAATTAAAATGGTACTCGATTAAGAAATCTGGGTCCTTGAATAAAAGGGGTGGAATGGTGGGAAAAAATAAAGACAACTTGGAACGGATGAAATGAATGCCATTGAGGAGCAGAGAATTGAATTTGCAAATGGGGAGAATGATAGAATCATCTTGAAGAGAAGCGCACCGGTTGGAAAAGAATTGACATGACAATCTCGATGATCAAGAAGAATTAGCACTCCCATAGAAGTATGAGAACACAGCTTAGGAAAGGTATGGAATCAACACTTGACACTGAAGCAGCTCCAATACCACAACTCAAAACAAAACAAAGGATTTGGCTTGCAAAATAAGCAGGAACAAACGTATGATGGAGATTTTGTCCAAAATTTTTGTGGTGGGGCCCACATGGGCTCGATCGTACAACACCATCATGTACAAGGCAGTGCACATGACATACGAAGCGTCCCTGAGTCAGCATAGCCAATGACTCTTTAAGACACAACGAGACCACTGTAAAAACGACCATGGATAGGTGGACCACTAGACGTCGAACCCCAATCTCATATCATGCATCTGTCGGAAATATATCCTAGGTAACTACTTGAACTCCCACCTAAAAACTCCTGAAACTTTCTAGTTATGCAATCTGGTATTGGGGATACAAGGAGGCACAAATATCTCATACAACTTACAAATCCTACACTCCAACTATATCCATCTGTCAACACATAACCAAGAATCCACTATACTAGCTGTGGCAATACATTTGATCGCTCTCCTAGTACTGGGTGGCACCAAACTACTCTCACCACAAAGAGTATTGAAGTGTTTTCGATGTCAGCATCCTTTGGTATTTCGGAACTGAAACGATAAGCACTGTGATAAAAACACCTTGGGTCTCAACTCCCCGGGACACTGCCACAACCCCTAAATGACAGGAGGCACCAAGATAGAATTCCCGTCACAATGATATCAGACCAATTCCACAATGCCTGCATGATCCTAAAAAAAATGAGTGAAAAAGGAGAGCGATGGATCCCAAATACCTACGTCACGAGTCCTCACCCAAGTGACGAAGGGATGAGGAGTAAAAAGAATTCCTACTCTCCGATGTATAACTACACTCAAAGTAGTTTTTTTCTAGACTCGACATCGACAGTGGTTCGATCTACCAAGGGGGCTCCTAAGGTCGGTAAGGCTCTGATACCAACTTGTAGTGCCCAATATGCGATTCTATCCCAATCACGTGATGAATTCATGATTGGGGCAAAATCACATTTCGAGCGCATAGCAAGGTGGATATCATTACAACATACCATGTACTGAATAGATGAGAATACAATATAAAGGCTTACACTCGCCACAAGCTACAACATGAATACAATACTACATCAGTACTTAGAAATCGTCATACAGAAGAGCAGGATCCGACTACAGATGAAATCAAATGAAAAAGAAGAATGACATCCACCCTGCTAATCCCAGGCTCCCGACCCAGAACCTATCTCTTGATCGAAGAAGAAGAAGCAGAAGAACTCCAAAACAAGCAAGCATCACTCTCACGTCAAAGCATCACTTTACCTATACCTGCAACTTTTGTTGTAGTAATCTTTCAGCCACGAGGACTCTGCAATCCCATTACCATGGGTATCAATACTAGCAAAGCTTAATGGGTATGGAATGGTTAAGTGGTGACGTTGCAGCAAGCACTAAGCATTTGTATGGTATCTCTTACAAGTATAATAATAATAATAATAATAGTTACTACGCATAATGGTCGCAACTAGTAATGATCAAGAAGTGATCCTGAACTAATTATGAGTCAAACATAACCCCACCGTGTTCTCTTCTTGAACTCACTCGAAAAGAGACGGTCATGGTTACACACGCGGTTGGTGTATTTTATTTCGGTTCTGGTGTCAAGTTCTCTACTACCGGATATTAAAAATTCCCATCTTCTGCATAACCGCGGGCACGACTTTCGAAAAATCAAACCCTGCAAGGACGTCCTACAAACTCTCACGATCAATGGAGGAAAATCCTCCTTCCGGAACAACCCGATCAAGCTCAGAATCTTGGTTGACAAGACATTTTGACAATGGCAAAACAAATCTAGCAAGTCCACCTGACGTGCCCACACCCTGATAGTAGTCGCGCGTATCTCTTCTCAAGCCACGATCGGATAGGTTAGCCTACGAGTAAAACCAATCCTCGAGTTGCCCCGTGGTGGCCCCGCAGTCTACCCGATTTGGATCAACACTCATCAGGAGCACTTGTCCGGGGTTGTTAATTAATTATCCTCGGGGACCGGGAAGTCCTTATGCAAGTTTTATTTGTTATTATCCAAATGGTAAAACCAAAGTTGGGCCTTGCTAGAAGAGTTTTATTCAAAGCGAACTGTTAAGGGGGCCCATAAACCCTGACTGTGTTAGGAACACAAAATCAAGGAACATAACACCGGTATAATTGAAAGTAATGATGAGGACATCAATACCATTGTTACACCCACAACCCCTACTGCTACATATACCAGACCAATTAGTAGAGCTTGCGCACGCCAATTAAATTATCAGGTACTTTAATTTCTTGGTAATGATTCTAATGTTCATGAGAATATGATGCTGCCTAAATTGGATTCATTTGTTTTTCTTAAAAATGAAGGGCCCGACATGGATAAGAGGGATGTACACTACAAAAAGACCAAGCATGGAGATCATGGCATGCGCAAGGGAAACAAGAACGGAGTTACAAGTGATGATTTCAGGACTTTGAAGCCACCATAAGGAGTGCATGAAGCCTTGGACGAGATAGACAAGGTGACACTTCATAAATTTCGTCCAGAGGCTATTCTAGGTGCTGCATCACCTTGTTATTGGGCCAGACCCATGTAATTTCGAAATACTTAAATATAGGGTGTTTTTAGAGTCCGTATGTGTGGGGAAACAAGAGTTAGGCTTGGTTTAGGACCCCTCCTCCAAGGGCCACGAAATTTCCCCCTCTTCCTCCATATATACATCCCTTAGGGTGTCGTTTATACTTTGGGTTTTGTTTAGATTAAAAGTTCACCATAGCTGCAACTTCGCGTACTTCATTTTTGTTCAACGACCTCACCAAGACGTCACAGAACCCCACCTTGTTCAATAAAGCTTTCATCTTATATTCGCAATATCCACATTGCAATCTTAGTTTCTTGCTTGTTCTTCGTTTCCTTGCAGGAAATAGACCTTCGTGGTTAGGTTGATCGTGCTCCGGCATGGTCAATAACCTCCCGGAGTTGGGGTTAGCGATTGCTAAGGCACGACGTCCTCACACGTTCATAGTCGGATCGTCAAAGTCTACTCCTCCGAAACGATAAGCACCATCTCATTGATAGACGAGACACCTTTGCCTCTTTCAAGTGGTATCAGATTTCCAGGTTGCTCGGAGAGATTTTACAGTTTTTTGTAGTTTAGATCGAGCATGTTCTTCATTCCTACAGTCCACGAAAAGCGACAAAGAAAATTAGGGTTAGTTCATCACATCTGAACCAGTCTGAGCCTTCGCATAGTCTTTTCAGTACTTTGCTTTGTTGAATTTGCGGTTGCATCGTCGTGTCAAGTTGTTGGTCTTAGCGTCTAGCCCTTTAGAGGTTCACATCCGTCACGGATTCGCCACCAGTATGTGTTCCACCGCCCTACATATATCCGCCACCAGTCTGAGTTTCCACCAGATTCATCTCCGCCACCAGTCCTAGTCTCAGTCAAGTATTTGTTTCTTTGTTTGTGATTTCTAGATCATGCCATACTCCGAGTCGTGACAGAGTAGGACTCCCCAATTTCCATGCCACCCGCAGTAGAAAAATAGTTCCACTTTCGAAAAAAATTCTGGCTAGGCAGTTTTTAGACCATTTGTAGAATTTTTCGAAAAAAGGAAAAAAGAAGTGCAAAAAAGTGAAAAAAAGAAAAGAAAATTCAGAGAGTGCTCCTCCATTATTTACGTCCTGCGCCATGATTTTGTTCGTGTTCTAGGCTCGCATCTCTAGTACGGTCTACCCTAGGACCAGCACAGTACCATTGTTGACCGTTTATTCAACTTTGCATCTCTGAATTGATTACTTCTGACCCTTTTTGCTACCATATTATAAGCCTTCCTAGCTCCACAAACATCTACGTCATGCGTTTGGCTCTCCCTGGTAATCACTCTATCCATGCTTTGAGAGTTTTGACTACAACGGTTGCCGATCACCATCTGCTGCTGGGTAAGAACTGGTAAGAATTTGAAATTTGCTTGATGGATTTGTGACACACTACCACTTTCTAGTAGTCTGTAGGATCATATTCTTGTGTGTTTCTATTGCTGCTAACCATGGTGATACGGGGCTAACCGGTGTAGGCCGATCTTTCACGATTGGAGTGGATTCCCTCAAAGAACACAGGGAAGAACGTATAGAAATCACAAGGGGAAACACTCAAGAATAGGTCCAATCACACATCCACTAGACAATCAAACACACAAGATCCACAAGGTACATGAACAACAATAGGGAAGATACAAGCTAAAGTTCATCTACAAGAGGAGGTCTTGATGGTATCTGTAACGCCCACGATGCGGCTATATCTCCCACGTGTCGAAGCACGACTTAGAGGCATAACCGCATTGTAAGCAATGTCGCAAGTGAGGTAATCTTCACAACAACCCATGTAATGAATAAGGGAAAAGAGATACATAGTTGGCTTACACTCACCACGTCACACAATAGCATGCATATCATTACATTCATCCAGATAAAATCAAGGTCCGACTACAGAACCAAAATAAAGAACAACCCCAAAAGCGACAAAGTCCCCGATCACCCCAACTGGGCACCACTACTGATCGTCTGGAAAGGGAACGTAGTATCGTCCTGAGTCCTCATCGAACTCCCACTTGAGCTCAGTCGAATCACCTGGAGCAGTATCATTGGTCCATGCATCTGGTTTTTGAAGTAAACTGTGAGTCATGGGGACTCAGCAATCTCACACCCTCGTGATCAAGACTATTTAAGCTTATAGGAAGGGTAAAAGTATGAGGTGGAGCTGCAGCAAGCGACTAGAATATTTGGTGGCTAACATACGCAAATGAGAGCGAGAAGAGAAGGCAAAGGCACGGTCGAACAACTATGATTAAGAAGTGATCCTAGAACAACCTACGTTCAAGCATAACTTGAGATCGTGTTCTCTTCCAGGACTCCGCCGAAAAGAGACCATCACGGCCACACACTCTGTTGATTCATTTTAATTAAGTTAAGTTTAAGGTTTTCTACAACCGGACATTAACAAATTCCCATCTTCCCATAACCGCGAGCACGACTTTCGAAAGTTCAAATCCCTGCATGGAAGTCCCAACTTAGCCCATCATAAGCTCTCACGGTCAACGAAGGATATTCCTTCTCCCAACACAATCCGATCAGGCTCGGAATCCCGGTTACAAGACATCTCGACAATGGTAAAACTAAACCAGCAAAGCCACCCGAATGTGCCGACAAATCTCGATAGGAGCTGCACATATCTCGTTCTCAGGGCACAACAGATGAGCAAGACGTCGGGTAGACCAACACTTAGAGAAGCACTGGCCCGGGGGGGTTAAAATAAAGATGACCCTTGAGTCCGCGAAAACCAATGTTGGGCCATGCTGGAGGAGTTTTATTCAAGGCGAACTGTCAAGGGGTTCCCATTATAACCCAACCGTGTAAGGAACGCAAAATCAAGGAACATAACACCGGTATGACGGAAACTAGGGCGGCAAGAGTGGAACAGAACACCAGGCATAAGGCCGAGCCTTCCACCCTTTACCAAGTGTATAGATGCATTAAGATAGACAATATATAATAATGATATCCCAACAATAAACATGTTCCAAAAAGGAACAAACTCCAATCTTCACTTGCAACTAGCAACATTATAAGAGGGGCTGAGCAAAGCGGTAACATAGCCAAGCAATGGTTTGCTAGGACAAGGTGGGTTAGAGGTTTGACATGGAAATATGGGAGGCATAATAAGAAAGTGGTAGGTATCGTAGCATAGGCATAGAAAAAGAGCGAGCATCTAGCAAGCAAAGATAGAAATGATTTCGAGGGTATGGTCATCTTGCATGCAAAGTTCTCCGAGTTGACGTTAGCTTGATCCTCGTAAACGTACTCCACGAG